>NW_024056429.1:0-111875 GCF_013401445.1 Tripterygium wilfordii
AACGAAACGATGTCCAAAAGCTAAACTAGCAAGTTAAGACTTCTAAGAACACTAAATAGAGTATAACGGTCCATTTTGATGCCTTAGGAATGCTCAATTCTATGCATAGACAAGTTTTTCATGTTTCGTGCCATTTTGAACTTAACTTGGTCTATTGGCTTCTTTACCTAACGAAACGTTGTCCAAAAGCTAAACTAGCAAGTTAAAACTTCTACGAACACTAAATAGAGTATAACGGTCTATTTTGATGCCTTAGGAATGCTCAATTCTACTCGTGGCAAGTCTTTTTTGTTTCGTGCCATTTTGAACTTAACTTGGTCTATTGGCTTCTTTACCTATCGAAATGCTGTCCAAAAGCTAAAATAGCAAGTTAAGACTTCTAAGAACACTAAATAGAGTGTAACGGTCTATTTTGATGCCTTAGGAATGCTCAATTCTATGTGCATGCGCAAGTTTTCCATGTTTCGTGCAATTTTGAACTTAACTTGGTCTATTGGCTTCTTTACCTATCGAAACGTTGTCCAAAAGCTAAACTAGAAAGTTAAGACTTCCAAGAACACTAAAAAGAGTGTAACGGTCTATTCTGATGCCTTAGGAATGCTCAATTCTATGCATAGACAAGTTTTTCACGTTTCGTGCAATTTTGAACAACTTGGTCTATTGGCTGCTTTACCTAACGAAACTATGTCCAAAAGCTAAACAAGCAAGTTAAGACTTCTCAAAACACGAAATAGAGTATAAAGGTCCATTTTGATGCCTTAGGAATGCTCAATTCTATGCATGGACAAGTTTTTCACGTTTCGTGCCATTTTGAACCTAACTTGGTCTATTGGCTTCTTTACCTAACGAAACGTTGTCCAAAAGCTAAACTAGCAAGTTAAGACTTCTAAGAACAGTAAATAGAGTGTAACGGTCTCTTTTGATCCCTTAGGAATGCTCAATTCTATGTGCATGCGCAAGTTTTCCATGTTTCGTGCGATTTTGAACTTAACTTGGTCTATTGGCTTCTTTACCTAACGAAACGTTGTCCAAAGGCTAAACTAGAAAGTTAAAGACTTCCAAGAACAGTAAAAGGAGTATAACGGTCTATTTTGATGCCTTAGGAATGCTTAATTCTATGCATGGCAAGTTTTTCATGTTTCGTGCCATTTTGAACGTAACTTGGTCTATTGGCTTCTTTACCTAACGAAACGTTGTCCAAAGGCTAAACTAGCAAGTTAAGACTTCGAAGAACACTAAATAGAATATAACGGTCCACTTTGATGCCTTAGGAATGCTCAATTCCATGCATAGACAAGTTTTTCATGTTTCGTGCCATTTTGAACTTAACTTGGTCTATTGGCTTCTTTACCTAACGAAACGTTGTCCAAAGGCTAAACTAGCAAGTTAATACTTCTACGAACACTAAATAGAGTATAGCGGTCTATTTTGATGCCTTAGGAATGCTCACTTCTACGCGTGGCAAGTTTTTCTTGTTTCGTGCCATTCTGAACTTAACTTGGTCTATTGGCTTCTTTACCTATCGAAACGACGTCCAAAAGCTAAACTAGCAAGTTAAGACTTTTAAGAACACTAAATAGAGTGTAACGGTCTATTTTGATGCCTTAGGAATGCTCAATTCTATGTGCATGCGCAAGTTTGCCATGTTTCGTGCAATTTGGAAGTTAACTTGGTCTATTGGCTTCTTTACCTAACGAAACGTTGTCCAAAAGCTAAACTAGAAAGTTAAGACTTCCAAGAACACTAAAAAGAGTATAACGGTCTATTCTGATGCCTTAGGAATGCTCAATTCTATGCATGGCTAGTTTTTCATCTTTCGTGCCATTTTGAACTTAACTTGGTCTATTGGCTTCTTTACCTAACGAAACATTGTCCAAAAGCTAAACTAGCAAGTTAAGACTTCTAAGAACACTAAATAGAGTATAACGGTCTATTTTGATGCCTTAGGAATGCTCAATTCTATGCATAGACAAGTTTTTCACGTTTCGTGCAATTTTGAACCTAACTTGGTCTATTGGCTTCTTTACCTAACGAAACGTTGTCCAAAAGCTAAACTAGCCAGTTAAGACTTCTAAGAACACTAAATAGAGTGTAACGGTCTCTTTTGATGCCTTAGGAATCCTCAATTCTATGTGCATGCGCAAATTTTCCATGTTTCGTGCGATTTTGAACTTAACTTGGTCTATTGGTTTCTTTGCCTAACGAAACGTTGTCCAAAAGCTAAACTAGAAAGTTAAGACTTCCAAGAACACTAAAAAGAGTGTAACGGTCTATTCTGATGCCTTAGGAATGCTCAATTCTATGCATGGCTAGTTTTTCATCTTTCGTGCCATTTTGAACTTAACTTGGTCTATTGGCTTCTTTACCTAACGAAACGTTGTCCAAAGGCTAAACTAGCAAGTTAAGACTTCGAAGAACACTAAATAATATATAACGGTCCACTTTGATGCCTTAGGAATGCTCAATTCCATGCATAGACAAGTTTTTCATGTTTCGTGCCATTTTGAACTTAACTTGGTCTATTGGCTTCTTTACCTAACGAAACGTTGTCCAAAGGCTAAACTAGCAAGTTAATACTTCTACGAACACTAAATAGAGTATAGCGGTCTATTTTGATGCCTTAGGAATGCTCAATTCTACGCGTGGCAAGTTTTTCTTGTTTCGTGCCATTCTAAACTTAACTTGGTCTATTGGCTTCTTTACCTATCGAAACGACGTCCAAAAGCTAAACTAGCAAGTTAAGACATTTAAGAACACTAAATAGAGTGTAACGGTCTATTTTGATGCCTTAGGAATGCTCAATTCTATGTGCATGCGCAAGTTTGCCATGTTTCGTGCAATTTGGAAGTTAACTTGGTCTATTGGCTTCTTTACCTAATGAAACGTTGTCCAAAAGCTATACTAGCAAGTTAAGACTTCCAAGAACACTTAAAAGAGTATAACGGTCTATTCTGATGCCTTAGGAATGCTCAATTCTATGCATGGCTAGTTTTTCATCTTTCGTGCCATTTTGAACTTAACTTGGTCTATTGGCTTCTTTACCTAACGAAACATTGTCCAAAAGCTAAACTAGCAAGTTAAGACTTCTAAGAACACTAAATAGAGTATAACGGTCTATTTTGATGCCTTAGGAATGCTCAATTCTATGCATAGACAAGTTTTTCACGTTTCGTGCAATTTTGAACCTAACTTGGTCTATTGGCTTCTTTACCTAACGAAACGTTGTCCAAAAGCTAAACTAGCCAGTTAAGACTTCTAAGAACACTAAATAGAGTGTAACGGTCTCTTTTGATGCCTTAGGAATCCTCAATTCTATGTGCATGCGCAAGTTTTCCATGTTTCGTGCGATTTTGAACTTAACTTGGTCTATTGGTTTCTTTACCTAACGAAACGTTGTCCAAAAGCTAAACTAGAAAGTTAAGACTTCAAGAAACAAAAAGAGTGTAACGGTCTATTTGATGCCTTAGGAATGCTCAATTCTATGCATGGCTAGTTTTTCATCTTTCGTGCCATTTTGAACTTAACTTGGTCTATTGGCTTCTTTACCTAACGAAAATTGTCCAAAAGCTAAACTAGCAAGTTAAGACTTCTAAGAACACTAAATAGAGTATAACGGTCTATTTGATGCCTTAGGAATGCTCAATTCTATGCATAGACAAGTTTTTCACGTTTCGTGCATTTTGAACCTAACTTGGTCTATTGGCTTCTTTACCTAACGAAACGTTGTCCAAAAGCTAAACTAGCAAGTTAAGACTTCTAAGAACACTAAATAGAGTGTAACGGTCTCTTTGATGCCTTAGGAATGCTCAATTCTATGTGCATGCGTAAGTTTTCCATGTTTCGTGCGATTTTGAACTTAACTTGGTCTATTGGCTTCTTTACCTAACGAAACGTTGTCCAAAGGCTAAACTAGAAATTTAAGACTTCAAGAACAGTAAAAGGAGTATAACGGTCTATTTTGATGCCTTAGGAATGCTTAATTCTATGCATGGCAAGTTTTTCATGTTTCGTGCCATTTTGAACGTAACTTGGTCAATTAGCTTCTTTACCTAACGAAACGATGTCCAAAAGCTAAACTAGCAAGTTAAGACTTCTAAGAACACTAAATAGAGTATAACGGTCCATTTTGATGCCTTAGGAATGCTCAATTCCATGCATAGACAAGTTTTTCATGTTTCGTGCCATTTTGAACTTAACTTGGTCTATTGGCTTCTTTACCTAACGAAACGTTGTCCAAAAGCTAAACTAGCAAGTTAAGACTTCGAAGAACACTAAATAGATATAACGGTCCACTTTGATGCCTTAGGAATGCTCAATTCCATGCATAGACAAGTTTTTCAGATTTCATGCAATTGTGAACTTAACTTGGTCATTAGCTTCTTTACCTAACGAAACGATGTCCAAAAGCTAAACTAGCAAGTTAAGACTTCTACGAACACTAAATAGAGTATAGCGGTCTATTTTGATGCCTTAGGAATGCTCAATTCTACGCGTGGCAAGTTTTTCTTGTTTCGTGCCATTCTGAACTTAACTTGGTCTATTGGCTTCTTTACCTATCGAAACGATGTCCAAAAGCTAAACTAGCAAGTTAAGACTTCTAAGAACACTAAATAGAGTGTAACGGTCTATTTTGATGCCTTAGGAATGCTCAATTCTATGTGCATGCGCAAGTTTGCCATGTTTCGTGCAATTTGGAACTTAACTTGGTCTATTGGCTTCTTTACCTAACAAACGTTGTCCAAAAGCTAAACTAGAAAGTTAAGACTTCCAAGAACACTAAAAGAGTATAACGGTCTATTCTGATGCCTTAGGAATGCTCAATTCTATGCATGGCTAGTTTTTCATGTTTCGTGCCATTTTGAACTTAACTTGGTCTATTGGCTTCTTTACCTAACGAAACATTGTCCAAAAGCTAAACTAGCAGTTAAGAGTTCTAAGAACACTAAATAGAGTGTAACGGTCCACTTTCATGCCTTAGGAATGCTCAATTCATGCATAGACAAGTTTTTCACATTTCGTGCAATTGTGAACTTAACTTGGTCTATTGGCTTCTTTACCTAACGAAACGATGTCCAAAGCTAAACTAGCAAGTTAAGACTTCTCAAAACACTAAATAGAGTATGGTCCATTTTGATGCCTTAGGAATGCTCAATTCTATGCATAGACAAGTTTTTCATGTTTCGTGCCATTTGAACTTAACTAGGTCTATTGCCTTCTTTACCTAACGAAACGTTGTCCAAAAGCTAACTAGCAAGTTAAGACTTCTAAGAACACTAAATAGAGTATAACGGTCCATTTTGATGCCTTAGGAATGCTCAATTCTATGCATAGACAAGTTTTTCACGTTTCGTGCATTTTGAACCTAACTTGGTCTATTGGCTGCTTTACCTAACGAAACTATGTCCAAAAGCTAAACTAGCAAGTTAAGACTTCTCAAAACACGAAATAGAGTATAAGGTCCATTTTGATGCCTTAGGAATGCTCAATTCCTTGCATAGACAAGTTTTTCACGTTTCGTGCCATTGTGAACCTAACTTGGTCTATTGGCTTTTTACCTAACGAAACGTTATCCAAAAGCTAAACTAGCAGTTAAGACTTCTAAGAACAATAAATAGAGTAACGGTGTCTTTTGATGCCTTAGGAATGCTCAATTCTATGTGCATGCGCAAGTTTTCCATGTTTCGTGCGATTTTGAACTTAACTTGGTCTATTGGCTTTTTACCTAACGAAACGTTGTACAAAAGCTAAACTAGCAAGTTAAGACTTCCAAGAACAGTAAAAAGAGTATAACGGTCTATTTTGATGCCTTAGGAATGCTCAATTCTATGCATGGCAAGTTTTTCATGTTTCGTGCCATTTTGAACGTAACTTGGTCTATTGGCTTTTTACCTAACGAAACGTTGTCCAAAAGCTAAACTAGCTAGTTAAGACTTCGAAGAACTCTAAATATAGTATAACGGTCCACTTTGATGCATAGATAAGTTAAGACTTCTCAAAACAGAAATAGAGTATAAAGGTCCATTTTTGATGGCTTAGGAATGCTCAATTCCATGCATAGCAAGTTTTTCACGTTTCATGCCATTGTGAAATAACTTGGTCTATTGGCTTCTTTACCTAACGAAACATTGTCCAAAAGCTAAACTAGCCAGTTAAGACTTCTAAGAACACTAAATAGAGTGTAACGGTCTTTTGATGCCTTAGGAATGCTCAATTCTATGCATGCGCAAGTTTTCCATGTTTCGTGCATTTTGAACTTAACTTGGTCTATTGGCTTCTTTACCTAACGAAACGTTGTCCAAAAGCTAAACTAGCAAGTTAAGACTTCCAAGAACACTAAATAGAGTATAACGGTCTATTTTGATGCCTTAGGAATGCTCAATTCTATGCATGGCAAGTTTTCATGTTTCGTGCCATTTTGAACTTAACTTGGTCTATTGGCTTCTTTACCTAACGAAACGTTGTCCAAAAGCTAAACTAGCAAGTTAAGACTTCCAAGAACAGTAAAAAGAGTATAACGGTCTATTTTGATGCCTTAGGAATGCTCAATTCTATGCATGGCAAGTTTTTCATGTTTCGTGCCATTTTGAACGTAACTTGGACTATTGGCTTCTTTACCTAACGAAACGTTGTCAAAAGTAAACTAGCAAGTTAAGACTTCCAAGAACACTAAATAGAGTATAACGGTCATTTTGATGCCTTAGAATGCTCAATTCTATGCATAGCAAGTTTTTCACGTTTCGTGCATTTTGAACTAACTTGTGTATTGGCTCTTTACCTAACGAAACGATGTCCAAAAGCTAAACTAGCAAGTTAAGACTTCTCAAAACATGAAATAGAGTATAAAGGTCCATTTTGATGCCTTAAGAATGCTCAATTCTATGCATGGACAAGTTTTTCACGTTTCGTGCCATTTTGAACCTAACTTGGTCTATTGGCTGCTTTACCTAACGAAACGTTGTCCAAAAGCTAAACTAGCAAGTTAAGACTTCTCAAAACACGAAATAGAGTATAAAGGTCCATTTTGATGCCTTAGGAATGCTCAATTCTATGCATGGACAAGTTTTTCACGTTTCGTGCCATTTTGAACCTAACTTGGTCTATTGGTTCTTTACCTAACGAAACGTTGTCCAAAAGCTAAACTAGTAAATTAAGACTTCTAAGAACACTAAATAGAGTGTAACGGTCTATTTTGATGCCTTAGAAATGCTCAATTCAATGTGCATGCGCAAGTTTTCCAAGTTTCGTGCAATTTTGAACTTAACTTGGTCTATTGGGTTCTTTACCTAACGAAACGTTGTCTAAAAGCTAAACTAGCACGTTAAGACTTCCAAGAACAGTAAAAAGAGTATAACGGTCTATTTTGATGCCTTAGGAATGCTCAATTCTATGCATGGTAAGTTTTTCATGTTTCGTGCCATTTTGAATTGAATTGGTCTATTGGCTTCTTTACCCAACGAAACGTTATCCAAAAGCTAAACTAGCAAGTTAAGACTTCGAAGAACACTAAATATAGTATAACGGTCCACTTTGATGCCTTAGGAATGCTCAATTCCATGCATAGACAAGTTTTTCACATTTCATGCAATTGTGAACTTAACTTGGTCTATTAGCTTCTTTACCTAACGAAACGTTGTCGAAAAGCTAAACTAGCAAGTTAAGACTTCTACGAACACTAAATAGAGTATAACGGCCTATTTTGATTCCTTAGGAATGCTCAATTCTACGCGTGGCAAGTTTTTCTTGTTTCGTGCCATTCTGAACTTAAGTTGGTCTATTGGCTTCTTTGCCTATCGAAACGATGTCCAAAAGCTAAAGTAAAAAGTTAAGACTTCTAAGAACACTAAATAGAGTGTAACGGTCTATTTTGATGCCTTAGGAATGCTCAATTCTATGTGCATGCGCAAGTTTTCCATGTTTCGTGTAATTTGGAACTTAACTTGGTCTATTGGCTTCTTTACCTAACGAAACGTTGTCCAAAAGCTAAAGTAGAAAGTTAAGACTTCAAGAACACTAAAAGATTATAACGGTCTATTTGATGCCTTAGGAATGCTCAATTCTATGCATGGCTAGTTTTTCATGTTTCGTGCCATTTTGAACTTAACTTGGTCTAGTGGCTTCTTTACCTAACGAAACGTTGTCCAAAAGCTAACCTAGCAAGTTAAGACTTCTAAGAACACTAAATAGAGTATAACGGTCCATTTTGATGCCTTAGGAATGCTCAATTCTATGCATAGACAAGTTTTTCACGTTTCGTGCAATTTTGAACCTAAGTTGGTCTATTGGCTGCTTTACCTAACGAAACGATGTCCAAAAGCTAAACTAGCAAGTTAGGACTTCTCAAAACACGAAATAGAGTATAAAGGTCCATTTTGATGCCTTAGGAATGCTCAATTCTATGCATGGACAAGTTTTTCACGTTTCGGGCCATTTTGAACCTAACTTGGTCTATTGGCTTCTTTACCTAACGAAACGTTGTCCAAAAGCTAAACTAGCAAGTTAAGACTTCTAAGAACACTAAATAGAGTGTAACGGTCTCTTTTGATGCCTTAGGACTGCTCAATTCTATGTGCATGCGCAAGTTTTCATGTTTCGTGCATTTTGAACTTAACTTGGTCTATTGGCTTCTTTACCTAACGAAACGTTGTCCAAAAGCTAAACTAGCAAGTTAAGACTTCAAGAACAGTAAAAGAGTATAACGGTCTATTTTGATGCCTTAGGAATCCTCAATTCTATGCATGGCAATTTTCATGTTTCGTGCCATTTTGAACTTAACTTGGTCTATTGGCTTCTTTACCTAACGAAACGTTGTCCAAAAGCTAAACTAGCAAGTTAAGACTTCCAAGAACAGTAAAAGAGTATAACGGTCTATTTTGATGCCTTAGGAATGCTCAATTCTATGCATGGCAAGTTTTTCATGTTTCGTGCCATTTTGAACTTAACTTGGTCTATTGGCTTCTTTACCTAACAAAACGTTGTTCAAAAGCTAACTAGCAAGTTAAGACTTCTAAGAACTAAATAGAGTATAACGGTCCATTTTGATGCCTTAGGAATGCTCAATTCTATGCATAGCAAGTTTTTCGTTTCGTGCAATTTTGAACTAACTTGGTGTATTGGCTGCTTTACCTAACGAAACGTTTTCCAAAAGCTAACTAGCAAGTTAAGACTTCTCAAAACACGAAATAGAGTATAAGGTCCATTTTGATGCCTTAGGAATGCTCAATTCTATGCATGGACAAGTTTTTCATGTTTCGTGCCATTTTGAACCTAACTTGGTCTATTGGCTGCTTTACCTAACGAAACGTTGTCCAAAAGCTAAACTAGAAGTTAAGACTTCTCAAAGCACAAAATAGAGTATAAAGGTCCATTTTGATGCCTTAGGAATGCTCAATTCTATGCATGGACAAGTTTTTCACGTTTCGTGCCATTTTGAACCTAACTTGGTCTATTGGCTGCTTTACCTAACGAAACGTTTCCAAAAGCTAACTAGCAAGTTAAGACTTCTCAAACACGAAATAGAGTATAAAGGTCCATTTTGATGCCTTAGGAATGCTCAATTCTATGCATGGACAAGTTTTTCATGTTTCGTGCCATTTTGAACCTAACTTGGTCTATTGGCTGCTTTACCTAACGAAACGTTGTCCAAAAGCTAACTAGCAAGTTAAGACTTCTCAAAGCACAAAATAGAGTATAAAGGTCCATTTTGATGCCTTAGGAATGCTCAATTCTATGCATGGACAAGTTTTTCATGTTTCGTGCCATTTTGAACCTAACTTGGTCTATTGGCTGCTTTACCTAACGAAACGTTGTCCAAAAGCTAAACTAGAAAGTTAAGACTTCTCAAAGCACAAAATAGAGTATAAAGGTCCATTTTGATGCCTTAGGAATGCTCAATTCTATGCATGGACAAGTTTTTCACGTTTCGTGCCATTTTGAACCTAACTTGGTCTATTGGTTCTTTACCCAACGAAACGTTGTCCAAAAGCTAAACTAGTAAATTAAGACTTCTAAGAACACTAAATAGAGTGTAACGGTCTATTTTGATGCCTTAGAATGCTCAATTCTGTGCATGGCAAGTTTTCAGTTTCGTGCATTTTGAACTTAACTTGGTCTATTGGTTCTTTACCTAACGAAACGTTGTCAAAAGCTAAACTAGCAGTTAAGACTTCAAGAACACTAAAAGAGTATAACGGTCTATTTTGATGCCTTAGGAATGCTCAATTCTATGCAATTTTGAACCTAACTTGGTCTATTGGCTGCTTTACCTAACGAAACGTTTCCAAAAGCTAACTAGCAAGTTAAGACTTCTCAAAACACGAAATAGAGTATAAGGTCCATTTTGATGCCTTAGGAATGCTCAATTCTATGCATGGACAAGTTTTTCATGTTTCGTGCCATTTTGAACCTAACTTGGTCTATTGGCTGCTTTACCTAACGAAACGTTGTCCAAAAGCTAAACTAGCAAGTTAAGACTTCTCAAAGCACAAAATAGAGTATAAAGGTCCGTTTTGATGCCTTAGGAATGCTCAATTCTATGCATGGACAAGTTTTTCACGTTTCGTGCCATTTTGAACCTAACTTGGTCTATTGGCTGCTTTACCTAACGAAACGTTTCCAAAAGCTAAACTAGCAAGTTAAGACTTCTAAAACACAAATAGAGTATAAAGGTCCATTTTGATGCCTTAGGAATGCTCAATTCTATGCATGGACAAGTTTTTCATGTTTCGTGCCATTTTGAACCTAACTTGGTCTATTGGCTGCTTTACCTAACGAAACGTTGTCCAAAAGCTAAACTAGCAAGTTAAGACTTCTCACAAAATAGAGTATAAAGGTCCTTTTGATGCCTTAGGAATGCTCAATTCTATGCATGGACAAGTTTTTCACGTTTCGTGCCATTTTGAACCTAACTTGGTCTATTGGCTGCTTTACCTAACGAAACGTTTCCAAAAGCTAACTAGCAAGTTAAGACTTCTCAAAGCACAAAATAGAGTAAAGGTCCGTTTTGATGTCTTAGGAATGCTCAATTCTATGCATGGACAAGTTTTTCACGTTTCGTGCCATTTTGAACCTAACTTGGTCTATTGGCTGCTTTACCTAACGAAACGTTTTCCAAAAGCTAAGCTAGCAAGTTAAGACTTCTCAAACACAAATAGAGTATAAAGGTCCGTTTTGATGTCTTAGGAATGCTCAATTCTATGCATGGACAAGTTTTTCACGTTTCGTGCCATTTTGAACCTAACTTGGTCTATTGGCTGCTTTACCTAACGAAACGTTTTCCAAAAGCTAAGCTAGAGAGTTAAGACTTCTCAAAACACGAAATAGAGTATAAAGGTCCATTTTGATGCCTTAGGAATGCTCAATTCTATGCATGGACAAGTTTTTCATGTTTCGTGCCATTTTGAACCTAACTTGGTCTATTGGCTGCTTTACCTAACGAAACGTTGTCCAAAAGCTAAACTAGCAAGTTAAGACTTCTCAAAGCACAAAATAGAGTATAAAGGTCCATTTTGATGCCTTAGGAATGCTCAATTCTATGCATGGACAAGTTTTTCACGTTTCGTGCCATTTTGAACCTAACTTGGTCTATTGGCTTCTTTACCAACGAAACGTTGTCCAAAAGCTAAACTAGTAAAGTTAAGACTTCTAAGAACACTAAATAGAGTGTAACGGTCTATTTTGATGCCTTAGAATGCTCAATTCTATGCATGGCAAGTTTTCAGTTTCGTGCATTTTGAACTTAACTTGGTCTATTGGTTCTTTACCTAACGAAACGTTGTCCAAAAGCTAAACTAGCAGTTAAGACTTCAAGAACAGTAAAAGAGTATAACGGTCTATTTTGATGCCTTAGGAATGCTCAATTCTATGCATGGCAAGTTTTTCATGTTTCGTGCCATTTTGAATTGAATTGGTCTATTGGCTTCTTTACCAACGAAACGTTGTCCAAAAGCTAAACTAGCAAGTTAAGACTTCGAAGAACACTAAAATAGTATAACGGTCCACTTTGATGCCTTAGGAATGCTCAATTCATGCATAGACAAGTTTTTCACATTTCATGCATTGTGAACTTAATTTCTATTAGCTTCTTTACCTAACGAAACGTTGTCCAAAAGCTAAACTAGCAAGTTAAGACTTCTACGAACACTAAATAGAGTATAACGGCCTATTTTGATCCTTAGGAATGCTCAATTCTACGCGTGGCAAGTTTTTCTGTTTCGTGCATTCTGAACTTAACTTGGTCTATTGGCTTCTTTGCCTACGAAACGATGTCCAAAAGCTAAAGTAAAGTTAAGACTTCAAGAACACTAAAAAGATTATAACGGTCTATTGATGCCTTAGGAATGCTCAATTCTATGCATGGCTAGTTTTTCATGTTTCGTGCCATTTTGAACTTAACTTGGTCTAGTGGCTTCTTTACCTAACGAAACGTTGTCCAAAAGCGAACCTAGCAAGTTAAGACTTCAAGAACACTAAATAGAGTATAACGGTCCATTTGATGCCTTAGGAATGCTCAATTCTATGCATAGACAAGTTTTTCACGTTTCGTGCATTTTGAACTAACTTGGTCTATTGGCTTTACCTAACGAAACGATGTCCAAAAGCTAAACTAGCAAGTTAGACTTCTCAAACACAAATAGAGTATAAAGGTCCATTTTGATGCCTTAGGAATGCTCAATTCTATGCATGGACAAGTTTTTCACGTTTCGGGCCATTTTGAACCTAACTTGGTCTATTGGCTTCTTTACCTAACGAAACGTTGTCCAAAAGCTAAACTAGCAAGTTAAGACTTCTAAGAACACTAAATAGAGTATAACGGTCTCTTTTGATGCCTTAGGACTGCTCAATTCTATGTGCATGCGCAAGTTTTCCATGTTTCGTGTGATTTTGAACTTAACTTGGTCTATTGGCTTCTTTACCTAACGAAACGTTGTCCAAAAGCTAAACTAGCAAGTTAAGACTTCCAAGAACAGTAAAAAGAGTATAACGGTCTATTTTGATGCCTTAGGAATCCTCAATTCTATGCATGGCAAGTTTTTCATGTTTCGTGCCATTTTGAACTTAACTTGGTCTATTGGCTTCTTTACCTAACGAAACGTTGTCCAAAAGCTAAACTAGCAAGTTAAGACTTCCAAGAACAGTAAAAAGAGTATAACGGTCTATTTTGATGCCTTAGGAATGCTCAATTCTATGCATGGCAAGTTTTTCATGTTTCGTGCCATTTTGAACGTAACTTGGACTATTGGCTTCTTTACCTAACAAAACGTTGTTCAAAAGGTAACCTAGCAAGTTAAGACTTCTAAGATTACTAAATAGAGTATAACGGTCATTTTGATGCCTTAGGAATGCTCAATTCTATGCATAGAAAAGTTTTTCACGTTTCGTACAATTTTGAACCTAACTTGGTGTATTGGCTCTTTACCTAACGAAACGATGTCCAAAAGCTAAACTAGCAAGTTAAGACTTCTCAAAACACGAAATAGAGTATAAAGGTCCGTTTTGATGCCTTAGGAATGCTCAATTCTATGCATGGACAAGTTTTTCACGTTTCGTGCCATTTTGAACCTAACTTGGTCTATTGGCTGCTTTACCTAACGAAACGTTTTCCAAAAGCTAAGCTAGCAAGTTAAGACTTCTCAAAACACGAAATAGAGTATAAAGGTCCATTTTGATGCCTTAGGAATGCTCAATTCTATGCATGGACAAGTTTTTCATGTTTCGTGCCATTTTGAACCTAACTTGGTCTATTGGCTTCTTTACCTAACGAAACGTTGTCCAAAAGCTAAACTAGCAAGTTAAGACTTCTAAGAACACTATATAGTGTGTAACGGTCTATTTTGATGCCTTAGGAATGCTCAATTGTACGTGCATGCGCAAGTTTTCCAAGTTTCGTGCAATTTTGAACTTAACTTGGTCTATTGGCTTCTTTACCGAACGAAACGTTGTCCAAAAGCTAAACTAGCAAGTTAAGACTTCCAAGAACAGTAAAAAGAGTATAACGGTCTATTTTGGTGCCTTAGGAATGCTCAATTCTACGCATGGTAAGTTTTTCATGTTTCGTGCCATTTTGAACTGAATTGGTCTATTGGCTTCTTTACCCAACGAAACGTTATCCAAAAGCTAAACTAGCAAGTTAAGACTTCGAAGAACACTAAATATAGTATAATGGTCCACTTTAATGCCTTAGGAATGCTCAATTCCATGCATAGACAAGTTTTTCACATTTCATGCAATTGTGAACTTAACTTGGTCTATTAGCTTCTTTACCTAACGAAACGATGTCCAAAAGCTAAACTAGCAAGTTAAGACTTTTAAGAACACTAAATAGAGTATAACGGTCCATTTTGATGCCTTAGGAATGCTCAATTCTATGCATAGACAAGTTTTTCATGTTTCGTGCCATTTTGAACTTAACTTGGTCTATTGGCTTCTTTACCTAACGAAACGTTGTCCAAAAGCTAAACTAGCAAGTTAAGACTTCTAAGAATACTAAATAGAGTATAACGGTCTATTTTGATGCCTTAGGAATGCTCAATTCTACGCGTGGCAAGTTTTTCTTGTTTCGTGCCATTTTGAACTTAACTTGGTCTATTGGCTTCTTTACCTATCGAAACGATGTCCAAAAGCTAAAATAGCAAGTTAAGACTTCTAAGAACACTAAATAGAGTGTAACGGTCTATTTTGATGCCTTAGGAATGCTCAATTCTATGTGCATGCGCAAGTTTTCCATGTTTCGTGCAATTTTGAACTTAACTTGGTCTATTGGCTTCTTTACCTAACGAAACGTTGTCCAAAAGCTAAACTAGAAAGTTAAGACTTCCAAGAACACAAAAAGAGTATAACGGTCTATTCTGATGCCTTAGGAATGCTCAATTCTATGCATGGCTAGTTTTTCATGTTTCGTGCCATTTTGAACTTAACTTGGTCTATTGGCTTCTTTACCTAAGGAAACATTGTCCAAAAGCTAAACTAGCAAGTTAAGAGTTCAAAGAACACTAAATAGAGTATCACTGTCCACTTTGATGCCTTAGGAATGCTCAATTCCATGCATAGACAAGTTTTTCACATTTCATGCAATTGTGAACTTAACTTGGTCTGTTGGCTTCTTTACCTAACGAACACATGTCCAAAACGCTAAACTAGCAAGTTAAGACTTCTCAAAACACTAAATAGAGTATAATGGTCCATTTTGATGCCTTAGGAATGGTCAATTCTATGCATAGACAAGTTTTTCATGTTTCGTGCCATTTTGAACTTAACTTGGTCTATTGGCTTCTTTACCTAACGAAACGTTGTCCAAAAGCTAACCTAGCAAGTTAAGACTTCCAAGAACACTAAATAGAGTATAACGGTCCATTTTGATGCCTTGGGAATGCTCAATTCTATGCATAGACAAGTTTTTCACGTTTCGTGCAATTTTGAACCTAACTTGGTCTATTGGCTGCTTTACGTAACGAAACGATGTCCAAAAGCTAAATTAGCAAGTTAAGACTTCTCAAAACATGAAATAGAGTATAAAGGTCCATTTTGATGCCTTAGGAATGCTCAATTCTATGCATGGACAAGTTTTTCATGTTTCGTGCCATTTTGAACCTAACTTGGTCTATTGGCTGCTTTACCTAACGAAACGTTGTCCAAAAGCTAAACTAGAAAGTTAAGACTTCTCAAAGCACAAAATAGAGTATAAAGGTCCATTTTGATGCCTTAGGAATGCTCAATTCTATGCATGGACAAGTTTTTCATGTTTCGTGCCATTTTGAACCTAACTTGGTCTATTGGCTGCTTTACCTAACGAAACGTTGTCCAAAAGCTAAACTAGAAAGTTAAGACTTCTCAAAGCACAAAATAGAGTATAAGGTCCATTTTGATGCCTTAGGAATGCTCAATTCTATGCATGGACAAGTTTTTCACGTTTCGTGCCATTTTGAACCTAACTTGGTCTATTGGCTTTACCAACGAAACGTTGTCCAAAAGCTAAACTAGAAATTAAGACTTCTAAGAACACAAATAGAGTGTAACGGTCTATTTTGATGCCTTAGAATGCTCAATTCAATGTGCATGCGCAAGTTTTCCAAGTTTCGTGCAATTTTGAACTTAACTTGGTCTATTGGGTTCTTTACCTAACGAAACGTTGTCTAAAAGCTAAACTAGCACGTTAAGACTTCCAAGAACAGTAAAAAGAGTATAACGGTCTATTTTGATGCCTTAGGAATGCTCAATTCTATGCAATTTTGAACCTAACTTGGTGTATTGGCTGCTTTACCTAACGAAACGTTTTCCAAAAGCTAAGCTAGCAAGTTAAGACTTCTCAAAACACGAAATAGAGTATAAAGGTCCATTTTGATGCCTTAGGAATGCTCAATTCTATGCATGGACAAGTTTTTCATGTTTCGTGCCATTTTGAACCTAACTTGGTCTATTGGCTGCTTTACCTAACGAAACGTTGTCCAAAAGCTAAACTAGAAAGTTAAGACTTCTCAAAGCACAAAATAGAGTATAAAGGTCCGTTTTGATGTCTTAGGAATGCTCAATTCTATGCATGGACAAGTTTTTCACGTTTCGTGCCATTTTGAACCTAACTTGGTCTATTGGCTGCTTTACCTAACGAAACGTTTTCCAAAAGCTAAGCTAGCAAGTTAAGACTTCTCAAAACACGAAATAGAGTATAAAGGTCCATTTTGATGCCTTAGGAATGCTCAATTCTATGCATGGACAAGTTTTTCATGTTTCGTGCCATTTTGAACCTAACTTGGTCTATTGGCTGCTTTACCTAACGAAACGTTGTCCAAAAGCTAAACTAGAAGTTAAGACTTCTCAAACACAAAATAGAGTATAAAGGTCCGTTTGATGTCTTAGGAATGCTCAATTCTATGCATGGACAAGTTTTTCACGTTTCGTGCCATTTTGAACCTAACTTGGTCTATTGGCTGCTTTACCTAACGAAACGTTTTCCAAAAGCTAAGCTAGCAAGTTAAGACTTCTCAAAGCACAAAATAGAGTATAAAGGTCCGTTTTGATGTCTTAGGAATGCTCAATTCTATGCATGGACAAGTTTTTCACGTTTCGTGCCATTTTGAACCTAACTTGGTCTATTGGCTGCTTTACCTAACGAAACGTTTTCCAAAAGCTAAGCTAGCAAGTTAAGACTTCTCAAAACACGAAATAGAGTATAAAGGTCCGTTTTGATGTCTTAGGAATGCTCAATTCTATGCATGGACAAGTTTTTCACGTTTCGTGCCATTTTGAACCTAACTTGGTCTATTGGCTGCTTTACCTAACGAAACGTTTCCAAAAGCTAAGCTAGCAAGTTAAGACTTCTCAAAACACGAAATAGAGTATAAGGTCCATTTTGATGCCTTAGGAATGCTCAATTCTATGCATGGACAAGTTTTTCATGTTTCGTGCCATTTTGAACCTAACTTGGTCTATTGGCTGCTTTACCTAACGAAACGTTGTCCAAAAGCTAAACTAGAAAGTTAAGACTTCTCAAAGCACAAAATAGAGTATAAAGGTCCATTTTGATGCCTTAGGAATGCTCAATTCTATGCATGGACAAGTTTTTCACGTTTCGTGCCATTTTGAACCTAACTTGGTCTATTGGTTCTTTACCCAACGAAACGTTGTCCAAAAGCTAAACTAGTAAATTAAGACTTCTAAGAACACTAAATAGAGTGTAACGGTCTATTTTGATGCCTTAGAAATGCTCAATTCAATGTGCATGCGCAAGTTTTTCAGTTTCGTGCATTTTGAACTTAACTTGGTCTATTGGTTCTTTACCTAACGAAACGTTGTCAAAAGCTAAACTAGCAGTTAAGACTTCAAGAACAGTAAAAGAGTATAACGGTCTATTTTGATGCCTTAGGAATGCTCAATTCTATGCATGGCAAGTTTTTCATGTTTCGTGCCATTTTGAATTAATTGGTCTATTGGCTTCTTTACCAACGAAACGTTGTCCAAAAGCTAAACTAGCAAGTTAAGACTTCAAGAACACTAAATATAGTATAACGGTCCATTTTGATGCCTTAGGAATGCTCAATTCATGCATAGACAAGTTTTTCACATTTCATGCAATTTTGAACTTAACTTGTCTATTGGCTTCTTTACCTAACGAAACGTTGTCCAAAAGCTAAACTAGCAAGTTAAGACTTCTAGAACACTAAATAGAGTATAACGGCCTATTTTGATCCTTAGGAATGCTCAATTCTACGCGTGGCAAGTTTTTGTTTCGTGCCATTGAACTTAACTTGGTCTATTGGCTTCTTTACCTACGAAACGATGTCCAAAAGCTAAAGTAAAGTTAAGACTTCCAAGAACACTAAAAAGATTATAACGGTCTATTTGATGCCTTAGGAATGCTCAATTCTATGCATGGCTAGTTTTTCATGTTTCGTGCCATTTGAACTTAACTTGGTCTATTGGCTTCTTTACCTAACGAAACGTTGTCCAAAAGCGAACTAGCAAGTTAAGACTTTAAGAACACTAAATAGAGTATAACGGTCCATTTTGATGCCTTAGGAATGCTCAATTCTATGCATAGACAAGTTTTTCACGTTTCGTGCAATTTTGAACTAACTTGGTCTATTGGCTGCTTTACCTAACGAAACGATGTCCAAAAGCTAAACTAGCAAGTTAGACTTCTCAAAACACGAAATAGAGTAAAGGTCCATTTTGATGCCTTAGGAATGCTCAATTCTATGCATGGACAAGTTTTTCACGTTTCGGGCCATTTTGAACCTAACTTGGTCTATTGGCTTCTTTACCTAACGAAACGTTGTCCAAAAGCTAAACTAGCAAGTTAAGACTTCTAAGAACACTAAATAGAGTATAACGGTCTCTTTTGATGCCTTAGGACTGCTCAATTCTATGTGCATGCGCAAGTTTTCATGTTTCGTGTGATTTTGAACTTAACTTGGTCTATTGGCTTCTTTACCTAACGAAACGTTGTCCAAAAGCTAAACTAGCAAGTTAAGACTTCCAAGAACAGTAAAAGAGTATAACGGTCTATTTTGATGCCTTAGGAATCCTCAATTCTATGCATGGCAAGTTTTTCATGTTTCGTGCCATTTTGAACTTAACTTGGTCTATTGGCTTCTTTACCTAACGAAACGTTGTGCAAAAGCTAAACTAGCAAGTTAAGACTTCCAAGAACAGTAAAAAGAGTATAACGGTCTATTTTGATGCCTTAGGAATGCTCAATTCTATGCATGGCAAGTTTTTCATGTTTCGTGCCATTTTGAACTTAACTTGGTCTATTGGCTTCTTTACCTAACGAAACGTTGTCAAAAGCTAACTAGCAAGTTAAGACTTCTAAGAACTAAATAGAGTATAACGGTCCATTTTGATGCCTTAGGAATGCTCAATTCTATGCATAGAAAGTTTTTCACGTTTCGTACATTTTGAACTAACTTGGTGTATTGGCTCTTTACCTAACGAAACGATGTCCAAAAGCTAAACTAGCAAGTTAAGACTTCTCAAAACACAAATAGAGTATAAAGGTCCGTTTTGATGCCTTAGGAATGCTCAATTCTATGCATGGACAAGTTTTTCACGTTTCGTGCCATTTTGAACCTAACTTGGTCTATTGGCTCTTTACCTAACGAAACGTTTTCCAAAAGCTAACTAGCAAGTTAAGACTTCTCAAAACACGAAATAGAGTATAAGGTCCATTTTGATGCCTTAGGAATGCTCAATTCTATGCATGGACAAGTTTTTCATGTTTCGTGCCATTTTGAACCTAACTTGGTCTATTGGCTCTTTACCTAACGAAACGTTGTCCAAAAGCTAAACTAGCAAGTTAAGACTTCTAAGAACACTAATAGAGTATAACGGTCTATTTTGATGCCTTAGGAATGCTCAATTCTATGCATGCGCAAGTTTTTCAAGTTTCGTGCATTTTGAACTTAACTTGGTCTATTGGCTTCTTTACCGAACGAAACGTTGTCCAAAAGCTAAACTAGCAAGTTAAGACTTCAAGAACAGTAAAAAGAGTATAACGGTCTATTTTGATGCCTTAGGAATGCTCAATTCTACGCATGGTAAGTTTTTCATGTTTCGTGCATTTTGAACTTAATTGGTCTATTGGCTTCTTTACCAACGAAACGTTATCCAAAAGCTAAACTAGCAAGTTAAGACTTCAAGAACACTAAATAGAGTATAACGGTCATTTTGATGCCTTAGGAATGCTCAATTCATGCATAGACAAGTTTTTCACATTTCATGCCATTTGAACTTAACTTGGTCTATTGGCTTCTTTACCTAACGAAACGATGTCCAAAAGCTAAACTAGCAAGTTAAGACTTTTAAGAACACTAAATAGAGTATAACGGTCCATTTTGATGCCTTAGGAATGCTCAATTCTATGCATAGACAAGTTTTTCATGTTTCGTGCCATTTTGAACTTAACTTGGTCTATTGGCTTCTTTACCTAACGAAACGTTGTCCAAAAGCTAAACTAGCAAGTTAAGACTTCTAAGAATACTAAATAGAGTATAACGGTCTATTTTGATGCCTTAGGAATGCTCAATTCTACGCGTGCAAGTTTTTCGTTTCGTGCCATTTTGAACTTAACTTGGTCTATTGGCTTCTTTACCTAACGAAACGATGTCCAAAAGCTAAACTAGCAAGTTAAGACTTCTAAGAACACTAAATAGAGTATAACGGTCTATTTTGATGCCTTAGGAATGCTCAATTCTATGCATGCGCAAGTTTTTCCATGTTTCGTGCAATTTTGAACTTAACTTGGTCTATTGGCTTCTTTACCTAACGAAACGTTGTCCAAAAGCTAAACTAGCAAGTTAAGACTTCAAGAACACTAAATAGAGTATAACGGTCTATTTGATGCCTTAGGAATGCTCAATTCTATGCATGGCAAGTTTTTCATGTTTCGTGCCATTTTGAACTTAACTTGGTCTATTGGCTTCTTTACCTAACGAAACATTGTCCAAAAGCTAAACTAGCAAGTTAAGACTTCAAGAACACTAAATAGAGTATACGGTCCATTTGATGCCTTAGGAATGCTCAATTCTATGCATAGACAAGTTTTTCACATTTCGTGCAATTTGAACTTAACTTGGTCTGTTGGCTTCTTTACCTAACGAAACAATGTCCAAACGCTAAACTAGCAAGTTAAGACTTCTCAAAACACTAAATAGAGTATAATGGTCCATTTTGATGCCTTAGGAATGGTCAATTCTATGCATAGACAAGTTTTTCATGTTTCGTGCCATTTTGAACTTAACTTGGTCTATTGGCTTCTTTACCTAACGAAACGTTGTCCAAAAGCTAACCTAGCAAGTTAAGACTTCCAAGAACACTAAATAGAGTATAACGGTCCATTTTGATGCCTTGGGAATGCTCAATTCTATGCATAGACAAGTTTTTCATGTTTCGTGCATTTTGAACTAACTTGGTCTATTGGCTTCTTTACCTAACGAAACGTTGTCCAAAAGCTAAACTAGCAAGTTAAGACTTCAAAACATAAATAGAGTATAACGGTCCATTTTGATGCCTTAGGAATGCTCAATTCTATGATAGACAAGTTTTTCATGTTTCGTGCCATTTTGAACTTAACTTGGTCTATTGGCTTCTTTACCTAACGAAACGATGTCCAAAAGCTAAACTAGCAAGTTAAGACTTCTACGAAACTAAATAGAGATAACGGTCTATTTGATGCCTTAGGAATGCTCAATTCTATGGCAAGTTTTTCATGTTTCGTGCCATTTTGAACTTAACTTGGTCTATTGGCTTCTTTACCTAACGAAACGATGTCCAAAAGCTAAACTAGCAAGTTAAGACTTCAAGAACACTAAATAGAGTGTAACGGTCTATTTTGATGCCTTAGGAATGCTCAATTCTATGCATGCAAGTTTTTCATGTTTCGTGCCATTTTGAACTTAACTTGGTCTATTGGCTTCTTTACCTAACGAAACGTTGTCCAAAAGCTAAACTAGCAAGTTAAGACTTCCAAGAACACTAAAATAGAGTATAAGGTCTATTTGATGCCTTAGGAATGCTCAATTCTATGCATGGCAAGTTTTCATGTTTCGTGCCATTTTGAACTTAACTTGGTCTATTGGCTTCTTTACCTAACGAAACGTTGTCCAAAAGCTAAACTAGCAAGTTAAGACTTCAAGAACACTAAATAGTGTATAACGGTCTTTGATGCCTTAGGAATGCTCAATTCATGCATAGCAAGTTTTTCATTTCGTGCATTGAACTTAACTTGGTCTATTGGCTTCTTTACCTAACGAAACGTTGTCCAAAAGCTAAACTAGCAAGTTAAGACTTCTAAGAACACTAAATAGAGTATAACGGTCCATTTTGATGCCTTAGGAATGCTCAATTCATGCATAGACAAGTTTTTCTCATTTCATGCATTTGAACTTAACTTGGTCTATTAGCTTCTTTACCTAACGAAACGATGTCCAAAAGCTAAACTAGCAAGTTAAGACTTCTCAGAACACTAAATAGAGTAAACGGTCCATTTTGATGCCTTAGGAATGCTCAATTCTATGCATAGAAGTTTTTCATGTTTCGTGCATTTTGAACTTAACTTGGTCTATTGGCTTCTTTACCTAACGAAAC
Source organism: Tripterygium wilfordii (assembly GCF_013401445.1). NCBI lineage: Eukaryota > Viridiplantae > Streptophyta > Magnoliopsida > Celastrales > Celastraceae > Tripterygium > Tripterygium wilfordii. The sequence goes on from NW_024056429.1 coordinate 22,576, forward strand.
GTTGTCCAAAAGCTAAACTAGCAAGTTAAGACTTCTAGAAACTAAATAGAGTATAACGGTCTATTTTGATGCCTTAGGAATGCTCAATTCTATGCATGGCAAGTTTTTCTCGTTTCGTGCCATTTTGAACTTAACTTCGTCTATTGGCTTCTTTACCTAACGAAACGTTGTCCAAAAGCTAAACTAGCAAGTTAAGACTTCTAAGAACACTAAATAGAGTGTAACGGTCTATTTTGATGCCTTAGGAATGCTCAATTCTATGCATGCGCAAGTTTTTCCATGTTTCGTGCCATTTTGAACTTAACTTGGTCTATTGGCTTCTTTACCTAACGAAACGTTGTCCAAAAGCTAAACTAGCAAGTTAAGACTTCAAGAACACTAAAAGAGTATAACGGTCTATTTGATGCCTTAGGAATGCTCAATTCTATGCATGGCAAGTTTTTCATGTTTCGTGCCATTTTGAACTTAACTTGGTCTATTGGCTTCTTTACCTAACGAAACGTTGTCCAAAAGCTAAACTAGCAAGTTAAGACTTCAAGAACACTAAATAGAGTATAACGGTCATTTTGATGCCTTAGGAATGCTCAATTCTATGCAGACAAGTTTTTCATGTTTCGTGCATTTGAACTTAACTTGGTCTATTGGCTTCTTTACCTAACGAAACGTTGTCCAAAAGCTAAACTAGCAAGTTAAGACTTCTAAGAACACTAAATAGAGTATAACGGTCCATTTTGATGCCTTAGGAATGCTCAATTCATGCATAGACAAGTTTTTCACATTTCGCATTGTGAACTTAACTTGGTCTATTGGCTTCTTTACCTAACGAAACGATGTCCAAAAGCTAAACTAGCAAGTTAAGACTTCTAAGAACACTAAATAGAGTATAACGGTCCATTTTGATGCCTTAGGAATGCTCAATTCTATGCATAGACAAGTTTTTCATGTTTCGTGCATTTGAACTTAACGTCTATTGGCTTCTTTACCTAACGAAACGTTGTCCAAAAGCTAAACTAGCAAGTTAAGACTTCTAAGAACACTAAAATAGAGTATAACGGTCTATTTGATGCCTTAGGAATGCTCAATTCTATGCATGGCAAGTTTTTCATGTTTCGTGCCATTTTGAACTTAACTTGGTCTATTGGCTTCTTTACCTAACGAAACGTTGTCCAAAAGCTAAACTAGCAAGTTAAGACTTCAAGAACACTAAATAGAGTATAACGGTCATTTGATGCCTTAGGAATGCTCAATTCTATGCATAGCAAGTTTTTCATGTTTCGTGCATTTTGAACTTAACTTGGTCTATTGGCTTCTTTACCTAACGAAACATTGTCCAAAAGCTAAACTAGCAAGTTAAGACTTCTAAGAACACTAAATAGAGTATAACGGTCTATTTTGATGCCTTAGGAATGCTCAATTCTATGCATAGACAAGTTTTTCACGTTTCGTGCAATTTTGAACTAACTTGGTCTATTGGCTTCTTTACCTAACGAAACGTTGTCCAAAAGCTAAACTAGCAAGTTAAGACTTCTAAGAACACTAAATAGAGTGTAACGGTCTCTTTTGATGCCTTAGGAATGCTCAATTCTATGTGCATGCAAGTTTTCCATGTTTCGTGCATTTTGAACTTAACTTGGTCTATTGGCTTCTTTACCTAACGAAACGTTGTCCAAAGCTAAACTAGAAAGTTAAGACTTCCAAGAACACTAAAAGAGTATAACGGTCTATTTTGATGCCTTAGGAATGCTCAATTCTATGCATGGCAAGTTTTTCATGTTTCGTGCCATTTTGAACTTAACTTGGTCAATTAGCTTCTTTACCTAACGAAACGATGTCCAAAAGCTAAACTAGCAAGTTAAGACTTCTAAGAACACTAAATAGAGTATAACGGTCCATTTTGATGCCTTAGGAATGCTCAATTCATGCATAGACAAGTTTTTCATGTTTCGTGCCATTTTGAACTTAACTTGGTCTATTGGCTTCTTTACCTAACGAAACGTTGTCCAAAAGCTAAACTAGCAAGTTAAGACTTCGAAGAACACTAAATAGATATAACGGTCCATTTTGATGCCTTAGGAATGCTCAATTCCATGCATAGACAAGTTTTTCAGTTTCATGCATTTGAACTTAACTTGGTATTGGCTTCTTTACCTAACGAAACGATGTCCAAAAGCTAAACTAGCAAGTTAAGACTTCTAGAACACTAAATAGAGTATACGGTCTATTTTGATGCCTTAGGAATGCTCAATTCTACATGGCAAGTTTTATTGTTTCGTGCCATTTGAACTTAACTTGGTCTATTGGCTTCTTTACCTACGAAACGATGTCCAAAAGCTAAACTAGCAAGTTAAGACTTCAAGAACACTAAATAGGTGTAACGGTCTATTTTCATGCCTTAGGAATGCTCAATTCTATGTGCATGCGCAAGTTTGCCATGTTTCGTGCATTTGAACTTAACTTGGTCTATTGGCTTCTTTACCTACAAAACGTTGTCCAAAAGCTAAACTAGAAAGTTAAGACTTCCAAGAACACTAAAAGAGTATAACGGTCTATTCTGATGCCTTAGGAATGCTCAATTCTATGCATGGCTAGTTTTTCATGTTTCGTGCCATTTGAACTTAACTTGGTCTATTGGCTTCTTTACCTAACGAAACATTGTCCAAAGCTAAACTAGCAGTTAAGATTCTAAGAACACTAAATAGAGTGTCACGGTCCACTTTCATGCCTTAGGAATGCTCAATTCATGCATAGACAAGTTTTTCACATTTCGTGCATTGTGAACTTAACTTGGTCTATTGGCTTCTTTACCTAACGAAACGATGTCCAAAGCTAAACTAGCAAGTTAAGACTTCTCAAAACACTAAATAGAGTATAATGGTCCATTTTGATGCCTTAGGAATGCTCAATTCTATGCATAGACAAGTTTTTCATGTTTCGTGCCATTTTGAACTTAACTTGGTCTATTGGCTTCTTTACCTAACGAAACGTTGTCCAAAAGCTAACTAGCAAGTTAAGACTTCTAAGAACACTAAATAGAGTATAACGGTCCATTTTGATGCCTTAGGAATGCTCAATTCTATGCATAGACAAGTTTTTCACGTTTCGTGCATTTTGAACTTAACTTGGTCTATTGGCTTCTTTACCTAACGAAACGTTGTCCAAAAGCTAAACTAGCAAGTTAAGACTTCTAAAACACTAAATAGAGTATAACGGTCCATTTTGATGCCTTAGGAATGCTCAATTCTTGCATAGACAAGTTTTTCACGTTTCGTGCATTTGAACCTAACTTGGTCTATTGGCTTTTACCTAACGAAACGTTGTCCAAAAGCTAAACTAGCAAGTTAAGACTTCTAAGAACAATAAATAGAGTGTAACGGTCTTTTGATGCCTTAGGAATGCTCAATTCTATGTGCATGCGCAAGTTTTCCATGTTTCGTGGATTTTGAACTTAACTTGGTCTATTGGCTTTTTACCTAACGAAACGTTGTACAAAAGCTAAACTAGCAAGTTAAGACTTCAAGAACAGTAAAAGAGTATAACGGTCTATTTTGATGCCTTAGGAATGCTCAATTCTATGCATGGCAAGTTTTCATGTTTCGTGCCATTTTGAACTTAACTTGGTCTATTGGCTTCTTTACCTAACGAAACGTTGTCCAAAAGCTAAACTAGCTAGTTAAGACTTCGAAGAACTCTAAATAAGTATAACGTCCACTTTGATGCATAGATAAGTAAGACTTCTCAAAACACGAAATAGAGTAAAGGTCATTTTGATGCTTAGGAATGCTCAATTCATGCATAGACAAGTTTTTCACGTTTCATGCCATTTGAACATAACTTGGTCTATTGGCTTCTTTACCTAACGAAACATTGTCCAAAAGCTAAACTAGCAGTTAAGACTTCTAAGAACACTAAATAGAGTGTAACGGTCTCTTTTGATGCCTTAGGAATGCTCAATTCTATGCATGCGCAAGTTTTCCATGTTTCGTGCGATTTGAACTTAACTTGGTCTATTGGCTTCTTTACCTAACGAAACGTTGTCCAAAAGCTAAACTAGCAAGTTAAGACTTCCAAGAACACTAAAAAGAGTATAACGGTCTATTTTGATGCCTTAGGAATGCTCAATTCTATGCATGCAAGTTTTTCATGTTTCGTGCCATTTTGAACTTAACTTGGTCTATTGGCTTCTTTACCTAACGAAACGTTGTCCAAAAGCTAAACTAGCAAGTTAAGACTTCCAAGAACAGTAAAAAGAGTATAACGGTCTATTTTGATGCCTTAGGAATGCTCAATTCTATGCATGGCAAGTTTTTCATGTTTCGTGCCATTTTGAACTTAACTTGGTCTATTGGCTTCTTTACCTAACGAAACGTTGTCAAAAGCTAACCTAGCAAGTTAAGACTTCCAAGAACACTAAATAGAGTATAACGGTCCATTTTGATGCCTTAGAATGCTCAATTCTATGCATAGACAAGTTTTTCACGTTTCGTGCAATTTTGAACTAACTTGTGTATTGGCTCTTTACCTAACGAAACGATGTCCAAAAGCTAAACTAGCAAGTTAAGACTTCTCAAAACATAAATAGAGTATAAGGTCCATTTTGATGCCTTAGAATGCTCAATTCTATGCATGGACAAGTTTTTCACGTTTCGTGCCATTTTGAACCTAACTTGGTCTATTGGCTGCTTTACCTAACGAAACGTTGTCCAAAAGCTAAACTAGCAAGTTAAGACTTCTCAAAACACGAAATAGAGTATAAAGGTCCATTTTGATGCCTTAGGAATGCTCAATTCTATGCATGGACAAGTTTTTCACGTTTCGTGCCATTTTGAACCTAACTTGGTCTATTGGTTCTTTACCTAACGAAACGTTGTCCAAAAGCTAAACTAGTAAATTAAGACTTCTAAGAACACTAAATAGAGTGTAAACGGTCTATTTTGATGCCTTAGAATGCTCAATTCTGTGCATGCGCAAGTTTTCAGTTTCGTGCATTTTGAACTTAACTTGGTCTATTGGTTCTTTACCTAACGAAACGTTGTCAAAAGCTAAACTAGCACGTTAAGACTTCCAAGAACACTAAAAGAGTATAACGGTCTATTTTGATGCCTTAGAATGCTCAATTCTATGCATGGTAAGTTTTTCATGTTTCGTGCCATTTTGAATTAATTGGTCTATTGGCTTCTTTACCCAACGAAACGTTATCCAAAAGCTAAACTAGCAAATTAAGACTTCGAAGAACACTAAATATAGTATAACGGTCCACTTTGATGCCTTAGGAATGCTCAATTCCATGCATAGACAAGTTTTTCACATTTCATGCAATTGTGAACTTAACTTGGTCTATTAGCTTCTTTACCTAACGAAACGTTGTCGAAAAGCTAAACTAGCAAGTTAAGACTTCTACGAACACTAAATAGAGTATAACGGCCTATTTTGATTCCTTAGGAATGCTCAATTCTACGCGTGGCAAGTTTTTCTTGTTTCGTGCCATTCTGAACTTAAGTTGGTCTATTGGCTTCTTTGCCTATCGAAACGATGTCCAAAAGTTAAACTAGCAAGTTAAGGCTTCTAAGAACACTAAATAGAGTGTAACGGTCTATTTTGATGCCTTAGGAATGCTCAATTCTATGTGCATGCGCAAGTTTTCCATGTTTCGTGTAATTTGGAACTTAACTTGGTCTATTGGCTTCTTTACCTAACGAAACGTTGTCCAAAAGCTAAAGTAGAAAGTTAAGACTTCCAAGAACACTAAAAAGATTATAACGGTCTATTCTGATGCCTTAGGAATGCTCAATTCTATGCATGGCTAGTTTTTCATGTTTCGTGCCATTTTGAACTTAACTTGGTCTAGTGGCTTCTTTACCTAACGAAACGTTGTCCAAAAGCTAACCTAGCAAGTTAAGACTTCTAAGAACACTAAATAGAGTATAACGGTCCATTTTGATGCCTTAGGAATGCTCAATTCTATGCATAGACAAGTTTTTCACGTTTCGTGCAATTTTGAACCTAAGTTGGTCTATTGGCTGCTTTACCTAACGAAACGATGTCCAAAAGCTAAACTAGCAAGTTAGACTTCTCAAAACACGAAATAGAGTAAAGGTCCATTTTGATGCCTTAGGAATGCTCAATTCTATGCATGGACAAGTTTTTCACGTTTCGGCCATTTTGAACCTAACTTGGTCTATTGGCTCTTTACCTAACGAAACGTTGTCCAAAAGCTAAACTAGCAAGTTAAGACTTCAAAGAACACTAAATAGAGTGTAACGGTCTCTTTTGATGCCTTAGGATGCTCAATTCTATGTGCATGCGCAAGTTTTCATGTTTCGTGCGATTTTGAACTTAACTTGGTCTATTGGCTTCTTTACCTAACGAAACGTTGTCCAAAAGCTAAACTAGCAAGTTAAGACTTCCAAGAACAGTAAAAAGAGTATAACGGTCTATTTTGATGCCTTAGGAATCCTCAATTCTATGCATGGCAAATTTTTCATGTTTCGTGCCATTTTGAACTTAACTTGGTCTATTGGCTTCTTTACCTAACGAAACGTTGTCCAAAAGCTAAACTAGCAAGTTAAGACTTCCAAGAACAGTAAAAAGAGTATAACGGTCTATTTTGATGCCTTAGGAATGCTCAATTCTATGCATGGCAAGTTTTTCATGTTTCGTGCCATTTTGAACGTAACTTGGTCTATTGGCTTCTTTACCTAACAAAACGTTGTCAAAAGTAAACTAGCAAGTTAAGACTTCTAAGATTACTAAATAGAGTATAACGGTCCATTTTGATGCCTTAGGAATGCTCAATTCTATGCATAGAAAAGTTTTTCACGTTTCGTACAATTTTGAACCTAACTTGGTGTATTGGCTCTTTACCTAACGAAACGATGTCCAAAAGCTAAACTAGCAAGTTAAGACTTCTCAAAACACGAAATAGAGTATAAAGGTCCGTTTTGATGCCTTAGGAATGCTCAATTCTATGCATGGACAAGTTTTTCACGTTTCGTGCCATTTTGAACCTAACTTGGTCTATTGGCTGCTTTACCTAACGAAACGTTTTCCAAAAGCTAAGCTAGCAAGTTAAGACTTCTCAAAACACGAAATAGAGTATAAAGGTCCATTTTGATGCCTTAGGAATGCTCAATTCTATGCATGGACAAGTTTTTCATGTTTCGTGCCATTTTGAACCTAACTTGGTCTATTGGCTGCTTTACCTAACGAAACGTTGTCCAAAAGCTAAACTAGAAAGTTAAGACTTCTCAAAGCACAAAATAGAGTATAAAGGTCCATTTTGATGCCTTAGGAATGCTCAATTCTATGCATGGACAAGTTTTTCACGTTTCGTGCCATTTTGAACCTAACTTGGTCTATTGGTTCTTTACCCAACGAAACGTTGTCCAAAAGCTAAACTAGAAAGTTAAGACTTCTAAGAACACTAAATAGAGTAACGGTCATTTTGATGCCTTAGAATGCTCAATTCTATGCATGGCAAGTTTTCAGTTTCGTGCATTTTGAACTAACTTGGTCTATTGGTTCTTTACCTAACGAAACGTTGTCAAAAGCTAAACTAGACGTTAAGACTTCCAAGAACAGTAAAAGAGTATAACGGTCTATTTTGATGCCTTAGGAATGCTCAATTCTATGCATGGTTTTTCATGTTTCGTGCCATTTTGAATTAATTGGTCTATTGGCTTCTTTACCAACGAAACGTTGTCCAAAAGCTAAACTAGCAAGTTAAGACTTCGAAGAACACTAAATATAGTATAACGGTCCACTTTGATGCCTTAGGAATGCTCAATTCATGCATAGACAAGTTTTTCACATTTCGTGCAATTGTGAACTTAACTTGGTCTATTAGCTTCTTTACCTAACGAAACGTTGTCAAAAGCTAAACTAGCAAGTTAAGACTTCTAGAACACTAAATAGAGTATAACGGCCTATTTTGATCCTTAGGAATGCTCAATTCTACGCGTGGCAAGTTTTTCTTGTTTCGTGCCATTTGAACTTAACTTGGTCTATTGGCTTCTTTGCCTACGAAACGATGTCCAAAAGTTAAACTAGCAAGTTAAGACTTCTAAGAACACTAAATAGAGTGTAACGGTCTATTTTGATGCCTTAGGAATGCTCAATTCTATGTGCATGCGCAAGTTTTCCATGTTTCGTGTAATTTGGAACTTAACTTGGTCTATTGGCTTCTTTACCTAACGAAACGTTGTCCAAAAGCTAAAGTAAAAAGTTAAGACTTCCAAGAACACTAAAAAGATTATAACGGTCTATTCTGATGCCTTAGGAATGCTCAATTCTATGCATGGCTAGTTTTTCATGTTTCGTGCCATTTTGAACTTAACTTGGTCTAGTGGCTTCTTTACCTAACGAAACGTTGTCCAAAAGCGAACCTAGCAAGTTAAGACTTCTAAGAACACTAAATAGAGTATAACGGTCCATTTTGATGCCTTAGGAATGCTCAATTCTATGCATAGACAAGTTTTTCACGTTTCGTGCAATTTTGAACCTAAGTTGGTCTATTGGCTGCTTTACCTAACGAAACGATGTCCAAAAGCTAAACTAGCAAGTTAGGACTTCTCAAAACACGAAATAGAGTATAAAGGTCCATTTTGATGCCTTAGGAATGCTCAATTCTATGCATGGACAAGTTTTTCACGTTTCGGGCCATTTTGAACCTAACTTGGTCTATTGGCTTCTTTACCTAACGAAACGTTGTCCAAAAGCTAAACTAGCAAGTTAAGACTTCTAAGAACACTAAATAGAGTATAACGGTCTCTTTTGATGCCTTAGGACTGCTCAATTCTATGTGCATGCGCAAGTTTTCCATGTTTCGTGTGATTTTGAACTTAACTTGGTCTATTGGCTTCTTTACCTAACGAAACGTTGTCCAAAAGCTAAACTAGCAAGTTAAGACTTCCAAGAACAGTAAAAAGAGTATAACGGTCTATTTTGATGCCTTAGGAATCCTCAATTCTATGCATGGCAAGTTTTTCATGTTTCGTGCCATTTTGAACTTAACTTGGTCTATTGGCTTCTTTACCTAACGAAACGTTGTGCAAAAGCTAAACTAGCAAGTTAAGACTTCAAGAACAGTAAAAAGAGTATAACGGTCTATTTTGATGCCTTAGGAATGCTCAATTCTATGCATGGCAAGTTTTTCATGTTTCGTGCCATTTTGAACTAACTTGGTCTATTGGCTTCTTTACCTAACGAAACGTTGTCAAAAGCTAAACTAGCAAGTTAAGACTTCTAAGAACTAAATAGAGTATAACGGTCCATTTTGATGCCTTAGGAATGCTCAATTCTATGCATAGAAAGTTTTTCACGTTTCGTACAATTTTGAACCTAACTTGGTGTATTGGCTCTTTACCTAACGAAACGATGTCCAAAAGCTAAACTAGCAAGTTAAGACTTCTCAAAACACGAAATAGAGTATAAAGGTCCGTTTTGATGCCTTAGGAATGCTCAATTCTATGCATGGACAAGTTTTTCACGTTTCGTGCCATTTTGAACCTAACTTGGTCTATTGGCTCTTTACCTAACGAAACGTTGTCCAAAAGCTAACTAGCAAGTTAAGACTTCTCAAAACACGAAATAGAGTATAAAGGTCCATTTTGATGCCTTAGGAATGCTCAATTCTATGCATGGACAAGTTTTTCATGTTTCGTGCCATTTTGAACCTAACTTGGTCTATTGGCTTCTTTACCTAACGAAACGTTGTCCAAAAGCTAAACTAGCAAGTTAAGACTTCTAAGAACACTATATAGTGTAACGGTCTATTTTGATGCCTTAGGAATGCTCAATTTCGTGCATGCGCAAGTTTTCAGTTTCGTGCATTTTGAACTTAACTTGGTCTATTGGCTTCTTTACCTAACGAAACGTTGTCCAAAAGCTAAACTAGCAAGTTAAGACTTCAAGAACACTAAAAGAGTATAACGGTCTATTTTGATGCCTTAGGAATGCTCAATTCTACGCATGGTAAGTTTTTCATGTTTCGTGCCATTTTGAACTGAATTGGTCTATTGGCTTCTTTACCCAACGAAACGTTATCCAAAAGCTAAACTAGCAAGTTAAGACTTCGAAGAACACTAAATATAGTATAACGGTCCACTTTAATGCCTTAGGAATGCTCAATTCATGCATAGACAAGTTTTTCACATTTCATGCAATTGTGAACTTAACTTGGTCTATTAGCTTCTTTACCTAACGAAACGATGTCCAAAAGCTAAACTAGCAAGTTAAGACTTTTAAGAACACTAAATAGAGTATAACGGTCCATTTTGATGCCTTAGGAATGCTCAATTCTATGCATAGACAAGTTTTTCATGTTTCGTGCCATTTTGAACTTAACTTGGTCTATTGGCTTCTTTACCTAACGAAACGTTGTCCAAAAGCTAAACTAGCAAGTTAAGACTTCTAAGAATACTAAATAGAGTATAACGGTCTATTTTGATGCCTTTGGAATGCTCAATTCTATGCATGGCAAGTTTTTCATGTTTCGTGCCATTTTGAACTTAACTTGGTCTATTGGCTTCTTTACCTACGAAACGATGTCCAAAAGCTAAACTAGCAAGTTAAGACTTTAAGAACACTAAATAGAGTATAACGGTCCATTTTGATGCCTTAGGAATGCTCAATTCTATGCATGCGCAAGTTTTCCATGTTTCGTGCCATTTTGAACTTAACTTGGTCTATTGGCTTCTTTACCTAACGAAACGTTGTCCAAAAGCTAAACTAGCAAGTTAAGACTTCCAAGAACACTAAATAGAGTATAACGGTCTATTTTGATGCCTTAGGAATGCTCAATTCTATGCATGGCTAGTTTTTCATGTTTCGTGCCATTTTGAACTTAACTTGGTCTATTGGCTTCTTTACCTAACGAAACATGTCCAAAAGCTAAACTAGCAAGTTAAGACTTCAAGAACACTAAATAGAGTATAACGGTCATTTGATGCCTTAGGAATGCTCAATTCATGCATAGACAAGTTTTTCATCGTGCAATTTGAACTTAACTTGGTCTATTGGCTTCTTTACCTAACGAAACAATGTCCAAACGCTAAACTAGCAAGTTAAGACTTCTCAAAACACTAAATAGAGTATAATGGTCCATTTTGATGCCTTAGGAATGGTCAATTCTATGCATAGACAAGTTTTTCATGTTTCGTGCCATTTTGAACTTAACTTGGTCTATTGGCTTCTTTACCTAACGAAACGTTGTCCAAAAGCTAACCTAGCAAGTTAAGACTTCCAAGAACACTAAATAGAGTATAACGGTCCATTTTGATGCCTTGGGAATGCTCAATTCTATGCATAGACAAGTTTTTCACGTTTCGTGCAATTTTGAACCTAACTTGGTCTATTGGCTGCTTTACGTAACGAAACGATGTCCAAAAGCTAAATTAGCAAGTTAAGACTTCTCAAAACATGAAATAGAGTATAACGGTCCATTTTGATGCCTTAGGAATGCTCAATTCTATGAATAGACAGGTTTTTCATGTTTCTTGCCATTTTGAACTTAACTTCGTCTATTGGCTTCTTTACCTAACGAAACGATGTCCAAAAGCTAAACTAGCCAGTTAAGACTTCTACGAATACTAAATAGAGCATAACGGTCTATTTTGATGCCTTAGGAATGCTCAATTCTACGCGTGGCAAGTTTTTCATGTTTCGTGCCATTTTGAACTTAACTTGGTCTATTGGCTTCTTTACCTATCGAAACGATGTCCAAAAGCTAAAATAGCAAGTTAAGACTTCTAAGAACACTAAATAGAGTGTAACAGTCTATTTTGATGCCTTAGGAATGCTCAATTCTATGCATACGCAAGTTTTTCATGTTTCATGCATTTTGAACTAACTTGGTCTATTGGCTTCTTTACCTAACGAAACGTTGTCCAAAAGCTAAACTAGCAAGTTAAGACTTCAAGAACACTAAAAGAGTATAACGGTCTATTTGATGCCTTAGGAATGCTCAATTCTATGCATGGCAAGTTTTTCATGTTTCGTGCCATTTTGAACTTAACTTGGTCTATTGGCTTCTTTACCTAAGAAACGTTGTCCAAAAGCTAAACTAGCAAGTTAAGACTTCAAGAACACTAATAGAGTATAACGGTCCATTTGATGCCTTAGGAATGCTCAATTCTATGCATAGACAAGTTTTTCACATTTCATGCAATTTGAACTTAACTTGGTCTATTAGCTTCTTTACCTAACGAAACGATGCCCAAAAGCTAAACAAGCAAGTTAAGACTTCTAAGAACACTAAATAGAGTATAACGGTCCATTTTGATGCCTTAGGAATGCTCAATTCCACGCATAGACAAGTTTTTCTCATTTCATGCAATTGTGAACTTAACTTGGTCTATTAGCTTCTTTACCGAACGAAACGATGTCCAAAAGCTAAACTAGCAAGTTAAGACTTCTCAGAACACGAAATAGAGTAAAACGGTCCATTTTGATGCCTTAGGAATGCTCAATTCTATGCATAGATAGGTTTTTCATGTTTCGTGCCATTTTGAACTTAACTTCGTCTATTCGCTTCTTTACCTAACGAAACGTTGTCCAAAAGCTAAACTAGCCAGTTAAGACTTCTACGAATACTAAATAGAGTATAACGGTCTATTTTCATGCCTTAGGAATGCTAAATTCTACGCGTGGCAAGTTTTTCTCGTTTCGTGCCATTTTGAACCTTTTTCGTCTATTGGCTTCTTTACCTATCGAATCGATGTCCAAAAGCTAAACTAGCAAGTTAAGACTTCTAAGAACACTAAATAGAGTGTAACGGTCTATTTTGATGCCTTAGGAATGCTCAATTCTATGTGCATGCGCAAGTTTTCCATGTTTCGTGCAATTTTGAACTTAACTTGGTCTATTGGCTTCTTTACCTAACGAAACGTTGCCCAAAAGCTAACCTAGAAAGTTAAGACTTCCAAGAACACTAAAAAGAGTATAATGGTCTATTCTGATGCCTTAGGAATGCTCAATTCTATGCATGGCAAGTTTTTCATGTTTCGTGCCATTTTGAACTTAACTTGGTCTATTGGCTTCTTTACCTAAAGAAACGTTGTCCAAAAGCTAAACTAGCAAGTTAAGACTTCGAAGAACACTAAATAGAGTATAACGGTCCACTTTGATGCCTTAGGAATGCTCAATTCCATGCATAGACAAGTTTTTCACATTTCATGCAATTGTGAACTTAACTTGGTCTATTAGCTTCTTTACCTAACGAATCGATGCCCAAAAGCTAAACAAGCAAGTTAAGACTTCTAAGAACACTAAATAGAGTATAACGGTCCATTTTGATGCCTTAGGAATGCTCAATTCCATGCATAGACAAGTTTTTCACATTTCACGCAATTGTGAACTTAACATGGTCTATTAGCTTCTTTACCTAACGAAACGATGTCCAAAAGCTAAACTAGCAAGTTAAGACTTCTAAGAACACGAAATAGAGTATAACGGTCCATTTTGATGCCTTAGGAATGCTCAATTCTATGCATAGACAAGTTTTTCATGTTTCGTGCCATTTTGAACTTAACTTCGTCTATTGGCTTCTTTACCTAACGAAACGTTGTCCAAAAGCTAAACTAGCCAGTTAAGACTTCTACGAATACTAAATAGAGTATAACGGTCTATTTTCATGCCTTAGGAATGCTCAATTCTATGTGGCAAGTTTTTCATGTTTCGGCCATTTTGAACTTTTCGTCTATTGGCTTCTTTACCTAACGAAACGATGTCCAAAAGCTAAACTAGCAAGTTAAGACTTCTAAGAACACTAAATAGAGTATAACGGTCTATTTTGATGCCTTAGGAATGCTCAATTCTATGCATGGCAAGTTTTCATGTTTCGTGCAATTTTGAACTTAACTTGGTCTATTGGCTTCTTTACCTAACGAAACGTTGCCCAAAAGCTAACTAGAAAGTTAAGACTTCAAGAACACTAAAAAGAGTATAACGGTCTATTTGATGCCTTAGGAATGCTCAATTCTATGCATGGCTAGTTTTTCATGTTTCGTGCCATTTTGAACTTAACTTGGTCTATTGACTTCTTTACCTAACGAAACGTTGTCCAAAAGCTAAACTAGCAAGTTAAGACTTCGAAGAACACTAAATAGAGTATAACGGTCCACTTTGATGCCTTAGGAATGCTCAATTCATGCATAGACAAGTTTTTCATTTCATGCATTGTGAACTTAACTTGGTCTATTAGCTTCTTTACCTATCGAAACGATGTCCAAAAGATAAACTAGCAAGTTAAGACTTCTAAGAACACTAAATAGAGTGTAACGGTCTATTTTGATGCCTTAGGAATGCTCAATTCTATGTGCATGCGCAAGTTTTCCAAGTTTCATGCAATTGTGAACTTAACTTGGTCTATTAGCTTCTTTACCTAACGAAGCGATGCCGAAAAGCTAAACAAGGAAGTTAAGACTTCTAAGAACACTAAATAGAGTATAACGGTCCATTTGATGCCTTAGGAATGCTCAATTCATGCATAGACAAGTTTTCATTTCATGCAATTGTGAACTTAACTTGGTCTATTAGCTTCTTTACCTAACGAAACGATGTCCAAAAGCTAAACTAGCAAGTTAAGACTTCTAAGAACACGAAATAGAGTATAACGGTCCATTTTGATGCCTTAGGAATGCTCAATTCTATGCATAGACAGGTTTTTCATGTTTCGTGCCATTTTGAACTTAACTTCGTCTATTGGCTTCTTTACCTAATGAAACGTTGTCCAAAAGCTAAACTAGCCAGTTAAGACTTCTACGAATACTAAATAGAGTATAACGGTCTATTTTCATGCCTTAGGAATGCTCAATTCTACGCGTGGCAAGTTTTTCTTGTTTCGTGGCATTTTGAACTTTTTTCGTCTATTGACTTCTTTACCTATCGAATCGATGTCCAAAAGCTAAACTACCAAGTTAAGACTTCAAAGAACACTAAATAGAGTGTAACGGTCTATTTTGATGCCTTAGGAATGCTCAATTCTATGTGCATGCGCAAGTTTTCCATGTTTCGTGCAATTTTGAACTTAACTTGGTCTATTGGCTTCTTTACCTAACGAAACGTTGCCCAAAAGCTAACCTAGAAAGTTAAGACTTCCAAGAACACTAAAAAGAGTATAATGGTCTATTCTGATGCCTTAGGAATGCTCAATTCTATGCATGGCTAGTTTTTCATGTTTCGTGCCATTTTGAACTTAACTTGGTCTATTGACTTCTTTACCTAACGAAACGTTGTCCAAAAGCTAAACTAGAAAGTTAAGACTTCGAAGAACACTAAATAGAGTATAACGGTCCACTTTGATGCCTTAGGAATGCTCAATTCCATGCATAGACAAGTTTTTCACATTTCATGCAATTGTGAACTTAACTTGGTCTATTAGCTTCTTTACCTAACGAAACGATGCCCAAAAGCTAAACAAGAAATTTAAGACTTCTAAGAACACTAAATAGAGTATAACGGTCCATTTTGATGCCTTAGGAATGCCCAATTCTACGCGTGGCAAGTTTTTCTTGTTTCGTGCCATTTTGAACTTAACTTGGTCTATTGGCTTCTTTACCTATCGAAACGATGTCCAAAAGATAAACTAGCAAGTTAAGACTTCTAAGAACACTAAATAGAGTGTAACGGTCTATTTTGATGCCTTAGGAATGCTCAATTCTATGTGCATGCGCAAGTTTTCCAAGTTTCGTGCAATTTTGAACTTAACTTGGTCTATTGGCTTCTTTACCTAATGAAACGTTGTCCAAAAGCTAAACTAGCAAGTTAAGACTTCCAAGAACAGTAAAAAGAGTATAACGGTCTATTTTGATGCCTTAGGAATGCTCAATTCTACGCATGGTAAGTTTTTCATGTTTCGTGCCATTTTGAACTGAATTGGTCTATTGGCTTCTTTACCCCACGAAACGTTATCCAAATGCTAAATTAGCAAGTTAAGACTTCGAAGAACACTAAATATAGTATAACGGTCCACTTTGATGCCTTAGGAATGCTCATTCAATGCAGACAAGTTTTTCATTTCATGCAATTGTGAACTTAACTTGGTCTATTAGCTTCTTTACCTAACGAAACGATGTCCAAAAGCTAAACTAGCAAGTTAAGACTTCTAAGAACACTAAATAGAGTATAACGGTCCATTTTTGATGCCTTAGGAATGCTGAATTCTATGCATAGACAAGTTTTTCATGTTTCGTGCCATTTTGAACTTAACTTGGTCTATTGGCTTCTTTACCTAACGAAACGTTGTCCAAAAGCTAAACTAGCAAGTTAAGACTTCTACGAATACTAAATAGAGTGTAACGGTCTATTTTGATGCCTTAGGAATGCTCAATTCTACGCGTGGCAAGTTTTTCTTGTTTCGTGCCATTTTGAACTTAACTTGGTCTATTGGCTTCTTTACCTATCGAAACGATGTCCAAAAGCTAAAATAGCAAGTTAAGACTTCTAAGAACACTAAATAGAGTGTAACGGTCTATTTTGATGCCTTAGGAATGCTCAATTCTATGCATGCGCAAGTTTTCATGTTTCGTGCATTTTGAACTTAACTTGGTCTATTGGCTTCTTTACCTAACGAAACGTTGTCCAAAAGCTAAACTAGAAAGTTAAGACTTCCAAGAACACTAAAAGAGTATAACGGTCTATTTGATGCCTTAGGAATGCTCAATTCTATGCATGGCTAGTTTTCATGTTTCGTGCATTTTGAACTTAACTTGGTCTATTGGCTTCTTACCTAACGAAACATTGTCCAAAAGCTAAAGTAGCAAGTTAAGAGTTCTAAGAACACTAAATAGAGTATAACGGTCCACTTTGATGCCTTAGGAATGCTCAATTCATGCATAGACAAGTTTTTCACATTTCGTGCATTTGAACTTAACTTGGTCTATTGGCTTCTTTACCTAACGAAACATGTCCAAACGCTAAACTAGCAAGTTAAGACTTCTCAAAACACTAAATAGAGTATAATGGTCCATTTTGATTCCTTAGGAATGGTCAATTCTATGCATAGACAAGTTTTTTATGTTTCGTGCCATTTTGAACTTAACTTGGTCTATTGGCTTCTTTACCTAACGAAACGTTGTCCAAAAGCTAACCTTGCAAGTTAAGACTTCTAAGAACACTAAATAGAGTATAACGGTCCATTTTGATGCCTTGGGAATGCTCAATTCTATGCATAGACAAGTTTTTCACGTTTCGTGCAATTTTGAACCTAACTTGGTCTATTGGCTGCTTTACCTAACGAAACGATGTCCAAAAGCTAAACTAGCAAGTTAAGACTTCTCAAAACATGAAATAGAGTATAAAGGTCCATTTTGATGCCTTAGGAATGCTCAATTCTATGCATGGACAAGTTTTTCACGTTTCATGCCATTTTGAACCTAACTTGGTCTATTGGCTTCTTTACCTTACGAAACGTTGTCGAAAAGCTAAACTAGCAAGTTAAGACTTCCAAGAACACTAAATAGAGTGTAACGGTCTATTTTGATGCCTTAGGAATGCTCAATTCTATGTGTATGCGCAAGTTTTCCATGTTTCGTGTAATTTTGAACTTAACTTGGTCTACTAGCTTCTTTACCTAACGAAACGTTGTCCAAAAGCTAAACTAGCAAGTTAAGACTTCCAAGAACAGTAAAAAGTGTATAACGGTCGACTTTGATGCCTTAGGAATGCTCAATTCCATGCATAGACAAGTTTTTCACATTTCATGCAATTGTGAACTTAACTTGGTCTGTTGGCTTCTTTACCTAACGAAACAATGTCCAAAAGCTAAACTAGCAAGTTAAGACTTCTCAAAACACTAAATAGAGTATAACGGTCCATTTGATGCCTTAGGAATGCTCAATTCTATGCATAGACAAGTTTTTCATGTTTCGTGCCATTTTGAACTTAACTTGGTCTATTGGCTTCTTTACCTAACGAAACATTGTCCAAAAGCTAAACTAGCAAGTTAAGACTTCTAAGAACACTAAATAGAGTATAACGGTCCATTTGATGCCTTAGGAATGCTCAATTCATGCATAGACAAGTTTTTCACATTTCATGCATTTTGAACTTAACTTGGTATTTGGCTTCTTTACCTAACGAAACAATGTCCAAAGCTAAACTAGCAAGTTAAGACTTCTCAAAACACTAAATAGAGTATAACGGTCCATTTTGATGCCTTAGGAATGTCAATTCTATGCATAGACAAGTTTTTCATGTTTCGTGCCATTTTGAACTTAACTTGGTCTATTGGCTTCTTTACCTAACGAAACGTTGTCCAAAAGCAAACTAGCAAGTTAAGACTTCTAAGAACACTAAATAGAGTATAAGGTCCATTTGATGCCTTAGGAATGCTCAATTCTATGCATAGAAAGTTTTTCACGTTTCGTACAATTTGAACTAACTTGGTCTATTGGCTGCTTTACCTAACGAAACGATGTCCAAAGATAAACTAGCAAGTTAAGACTTCTCAAAACATAAATAGAGTATAAGGTCCATTTTGATGCCTTAGGAATGCTCAATTCTATGCATAGACAAGTTTTTCACGTTTCGTGCATTTTGAACTAACTTGGTCTATTGGCTTCTTTACCTAACGAAACGTTGTCCAAAAGCTAAACTAGCAAGTTAAGACTTCAAGAACACTAAATAGAGTATAACGGTCCATTTGATGCCTTAGGAATGCTCAATTCTATGCATAGACAAGTTTTTCACATTTCGTGCAATTTGAACTTAACTTGGTCTATTGCTTCTTTACCTAACGAAACGATGTCCAAAAGCTAAACTAGCAAGTTAAGACTTCTAAGAACACTAAATAGAGTATAACGTCCATTTTGATGCCTTAGGAATGCTCAATTCTATGCATAGACAAGTTTTTCATGTTTCGTGCATTTTGAACTTAACTTGGTCTATTGGCTTCTTTACCTAACGAAACGTTGTCCAAAAGCTAAACTAGCAAGTTAAGACTTCTACGAATACTAAATAGAGTATAACGTCTATTTTGATGCCTTAGGAATGCTCAATTCTACGCATGGCAGTTTTTCATGTTTCGTGTCATTTTGAACTTAACTTGGTCTATTGGCTTCTTTACCTACAAAACGATGTCCAAAAGCTAAAATAGCAAGTTAAGACTTCTAAGAACACTAAATAGAGTGTAACGGTCTATTTTGATGCCTTAGGAATGCTCAATTCTATGTGCATGCGCAAGTTTTCCATGTTTCGCGCAATTTTGAACTTAACTTGGTCTATTGGCTTCTTTACCTAACGAAACGTTGTCCAAAAGCTAAACAAGAAAGTTAAGACTTCCAAGAACACTAAAAAGAGTATAACGGTCTATTTTGATGCCTTAGGAATGCTCAATTCTATGCATGGCTAGTTTTTCATGTTTCGTGCCATTTTGAACTTAACTTGGTCTATTGGCTTCTTTACCTAAGGAAACATTGTCCAAAAGCTAAACTAGCAAGTTAAGAGTTCTAAGAACACTAAATAGAGTATCACGGTCCACTTTGATGCCTAAGGAATGCTCAATTCCATGCATAGACAAGTTTTTCACATTTCATGCAATTGTGAACTTAACTTGGTCTGTTGGCTTCTTTACCTAACGAAACAATGTCCAAACGCTAAACTAGCAAGTTAAGACTTCTCAAAACACTAAACAGAGTATAATGGTCCATTTTGATGCCTTAGGAATGGTCAATTCTATGCATAGACAAGTTTTTCATGTTTCGTGCCATTTTGAACTTAACTTGGTCTATTGGCTTCTTTACCTAACGAAACGTTGTCCAAAAGCAAACCTAGCAAGTTAAGACTTCTAAGAACACTAAATAGAGTATAAAGGTCCATTTGATGCCTTGGGAATGCTCAATTCTATGCATAGATAAGTTTTTCACGTTTCGTGCAATTTTGAACCTAACTTGGTCTATTGGCTGCTTTACCTAACGAAACGATGTCCAAAAGATAAACTAGCAAGTTAAGACTTCTCAAAACATGAAATAGAGTATAAAGGTCCATTTTGATGCCTTAGGAATGCTCAATTCTATGCATGGACAAGTTTTTCACGTTTCGTGCCATTTTGAACCTAACTTGGTCTATTGGCTTCTTTACCTAAAGAAACGTTGTCCAAAAGCTAAACTAGAAATTTAAGACTTCGAAGAACACTAAATAGAGTATAACGGTCCACTTTGACGCCTTAGGAATGCTCAATTCCATGCATAGACAAGTTTTTCACATTTCATGCAATTGTGAACTTAACTTGGTCTATTAGCTTCTTTACCTAACGAAACGATGCCCAAAAGCTAAACAAGCAAGTTAAGACTTCTAAGAACACTAAATAGAGTATAACGGTCCATTTTGATGCCTTAGGAATGCTCAATTCCATGCATAGACAAGTTTTTCACATTTCATGCAATTGTGAACTTAACTTGGTCTATTAGCTTCTTTACCTAACCAAACGATGTCCAAAAGCTAAACTAGCAAGTTAAGACTTCTAAGAACACGAAATATAGTATAACGGTCCATTTTGATGCCTTAGGAATGCTCAATTCTATGCATAGACAGGTTTTTCATGTTTCGTGCCATTTTGAACTTAACTTCGTCTATTGGCTTCTTTACCTAACGAAACGTTGTCCAAAAGCTAAACTAGCCAGTTAAGACTTCTACGAATACTAAATAGAGCATAACGGTCTATTTTGATGCCTTAGGAATGCTCAATTCTATGTACATGCTCAAGTTTTCCATGTTTCGTGCAATTTTGAACTCAACTTGGTCTATTGGCTTCTTTACCTAACGAAACGTTGTCCAAAAGCTAAACTAGAAAGTTAAGACTTCCAAGAACACTAAAAAGAGTATAATGGTCTATTCTGATGCCTTAGGAATGCTCAATTCTATGCATGGCAAGTTTTTCATGTTTCGTGCCATTTTGAACTTAACTTGGTCTGTTGGCTTCTTTACCTAAAGAAACGTTGTCCAAAAGCTAAACTAGAAAGTTAAGACTTCAAAGAACACTAAATAGAGTATAACGGTCCACTTTGATGCCTTAGGAATGCTCAATTCCATGCATAGACAAGTTTTTCACATTTCATGCAATTGTGAACTTAACTTGGTCTATTAGCTTCTTTACCTAACGAAACGATGCCCAAAAGCTAAACAAGCAAGTTAAGACTTCTAAGAACACTAAATAGAGTATAACGGTCCATTTTGATGCATTAGGAATGCTCAATTCCATGCATAGACAAGTTTTTCACATTTCATGCAATTAACTTAACTTGGTCTATTAGCTTCTGTACCTAACGAAACGATGTCCAAAAGCTAAACTAGCAAGTTAAGACTTCTAAGAACACGAAATAGAGTATAACGGTCCATTTTGATGCCTTAGGAATGCTCAATTCTATGCATAGACAGGTTTTTCATGTTTCGTGCCATTTTGAACTTAACTTCGTCTATTGGGTTCTTTACCTAACGAAACGTTGTCCAAAAGCTAAACTAGCCAGTTAAGACTTCTACGAATACTAAATAGAGTATAACGGTCTATTTTGATGCCTTAGGAATGCTCAATTCTATGTACATGCGCAAGTTTTCCATGTTTCGTGCAATTTTGAACTCAACTTGGTCTATTGGCTTCTTTACCTAACGAAACGTTGTCCAAAAGCTAAACTAGAAAGTTAAGACTTCCAAGAACACTAAAAAGAGTATAATGGTCTATTCTGATACCTTAGGAATGCTCAATTCTATGCATGGCAAGTTTTTCATGTTTCGTGCCATTTTGAACTTAACTTGGTCTGTTGGCTTCTTTACCTAAAGAAACGTTGTCCAAAAGCTAAACTAGAAAGTTAAGACTTCAAAGAACACTAAATAGAGTATAACGGTCCACTTTGATGCCTTAGGAATGCTCAATTCCATGCATAGATAAGTTTTTCACATTTCATGCAATTGTGAACTTAACTTGGTCTATTAGCTTCTTTACCTAGCGAAACGATGCCCAAAAGCAAAACAAGCAAGTTAAGACTTCTAAGAACACTAAATAGAGTAGAACGGTCCATTTTGATGCCTTAGGAATGCTCAATTCCATGCATAGACAAGTTTTTCACATTTCATGCAATTGTTAACTTAACTTGGTCTATTAGCTTCTTTACCTAACGAAACGATGCCCAAAAGCTAAACAAGCAAGTTAAGACTTCTAAGAACACTAAATAGAGTATAACGGTCCATTTTGATTCCTTAGGAATGCTCAATTCCATGCATGGACAAGTTTTTTACGTTTCGTGCCATTTTGAACTTAACTTGGTCTATTGGCTTCTTTACCTAACGATACGATGTCCAAAAGCTAAACTAGCAAGTTAACACTTCTAAGAACACTAAATAGAGTATAACAGTCTATTTTAATGCGTGAGGAATGCTCAATTCTATGCGTGCGCAAGTTTTCCATGTTTTGTGCAATTTTGAACTTAACTTGGTCAATTGGCTTCTTTACCTAAGGAAACGTTGTCCAAAAGCTAAACTAGAAAGTTAAGACTTCGAATAACACTAAAAAGAGTATAACGGTCTATTCTCATGCCTTAGCAATGCTCAATTCTATGCATGGCTAGTTTTTCATGTTTCATGCCATTTTGAACTTAACTTGGTCTATTGGCTTCTTTACCTAACGAAACATTGTCCAAATGCTAAACTAGCAAGTTAAGACTTCTAAGAAAACTAAATAGAGTATAACGGTCCATTTTTTATGCCTTAGGAATGCTTAATTCCATGCATGGACAAGTTTTTCACGTTTCGTGCCATTTTGAACTTAACTTGGTCTATTGGCTTCTTTACCTAACGAAACGATGTCCAAAAGCTAAACTAGCAAGTTAAGACTTCTAAGAACACTAAATAGAGTATAACAGTCTATTTTAATGCGTGAGGAATGCTCAATTCTATGCATGCGCAAGTTTTCCATGTTTTGTGCAATTTTGAACTTAACTTGGTCAATTGGCTTCTTTACCTAAGGAAACGTTGTCCAAAAGCTAAACTAGAAAGTTAAGACTTCGAATAACACTAAAAAGAGTATAACGGTCTATTCTCGTGCCTTAGCAATGCTCTATTCTATGCATGGCTAGTTTTTCATGTTTCATGCCATTCTGAACTTAACTTGGTCTATTGGCTTCTTTACCTAACGAAACATTGTCCAAAAGCTAAACTAGCAAGTTAAGACTTGTAAGAAAACTAAATAGAGTATAACGGTCCATTTTTTATGCCTTAGGAATGCTCAATTCTAAGCATAGACAAGCTTTTCGTGTTTCGTGCCATTTCGAACTTAGCTTGGTCTATTGGCTTCTTTACCTAACGAAACGATGTCCAAAAGCTAAACTAGAAAGTTAAGACTTCTAAGAACACTAAATAGAGTGTAACGGTCTATTTTGATGCCTTAGGAATGCTCAATTCTATGCATGGAGAAGTTTTTCATGTTTCGTGCAATTGTGAACTTAACTTGATCTATTGGCTTCTTTACCTAACGAAACATGTCCAAAAGCTAAACTAGCAAGTTAAGACTTCTAAGAACACTAAATAGATTATAACGGTCTATTTTGATGCCTTAGGAATGCTCAATTCTATGTGCATGCGTAAGTTTTCCATGTTTCGTGCAATTTTGAACTTAACTTGGTCTATTGGCTGCCTTACCTAACGAAACGATGTCCAAAAGCTAAACTAGCAAGTTAAGACTTGTAAGAACACTGAATAGAGTATAACGGTCTATTTTGATGCCTTAGGAATGCTCAATTCTATGCATACGCAAGTTTTCCACGATTCGTGCAATTTTGAACTTAACTTGGTCTATTGGCTTCTTTACCTAACGAAACGTTGTCTAAAAGCTAAACTAGCAAGTTAAGACTTCCAAGAACACTAAAAAGAGTATAACGCTCTATTCTGATGCCTTAGGAATGCTCAATTCTACGCATGGCAACTTTTTCATGTTTAGTGCCATTTTGAACTTAACTTGGTCTATTGGCTTCTTTACCTAAAGAAACGTTGTCCAAAAGCTAAACTAGAAAGTTAAGACTTCAAAGAACACTAAATAGAGTATAACGGTCCACTTTGATGCCTTAGGAATGCTCAATTCCATGCATAGACAAGTTTTTCACATTTCATGCAATTGTGAACTTAACTTGGTCTATTAGCTTCTTTACCTAGCGAAACGATGCCCAAAAGCTAAACAAGCAAGTTAAGACTTCTAAGAACCGTAAATAGAGTATAGCGGTCCATTTTGATGCCTTAGGAATGCTCAATTCCATGCATAGACAAGTTTTTCACATTTCATGCAATTGTTAACTTAACTTGGTCTATTAGCTTCTTTACCTAACGAAACGATGCCCAAAAGCTAAACAAGCAAGTTAAGACTTCTAAGAACACTAAATAGAGTATAACGGTCCATTTTGATGCCTTAGGAATGCTCAATTCCATGCATGGACAAGTTTTTCACGTTTCGTGCCATTTTGAACTTAACTTGGTCTATTGGCTTCTTTACCTAACGAAACGATGTCCAAAAGCTAAACTAGCAAGTTAACACTTCTAAGAACACTAAATAGAGTATAACAGTCTATTTTAATGCGTGAGGAATGATCAATTCTATGCATGCGCAAGTTTTCCATGTTTTGTGCAATTTTGAACTTAACTTGGTCAATTGGCTTCTTTACCTAAGGAAACGTTGTCCAAAAGCTAAACTAGAAAGTTAAGACTTCGAATAACACTAAAAAGAGTATAACGGTCTATTCTCGTGCCTTAGCAATGCTCAATTCTATGCATGGCTAGTTTTTCATGTTTCATGCCATTTTGAACTTAACTTGGTCTATTGGCTTCTTTACCTAACGAAACATTGTCCAAATGCTAAACTAGCAAGTTAAGACTTCTAAGAAAACTAAATAGAGTATAACGGTCCATTTTTGATGCCTTAGGAATGCTTAATTCCATGCATGGACAAGTTTTTCACGTTTCGTGCCATTTTGAACTTAACTTGGTCTATTGGCTTCTTTACCTAACGAAACGATGTCCAAAAGCTAAACTAGCAAGTTAAGACTTCTAAGAACACTAAATAGAGTATAACGTCTATTTTATGCGTTAGGAATGCTCAATTCTATGCATGCGCAAGTTTTCCATGTTTTGTGCAATTTTGAACTTAACTTGGTCCATTGGCTTCTTTACCTAAGGAAACGTTGTCCAAAAGCTAAACTAGAAAGTTAAGACTTCGAATAACACTAGAAAGAGTATAACGGTCTATTCTCGTGCCTTAGCAATGCTCTATTCTATGCATGGCTAGTTTTTCATGTTTCATGCCATTTTGAACTTAACTTGGTCTATTGGCTTCTTTACCTAACAAAACATTGTCCAAAAGCTAAACTAACAAGTTAAGACTTGTAAGAAAACTAAATAGAGTATAACGGTCCATTTTTTATGCCTTAGGAATGCTCAATTCTATGCATAGACAAGTTTTCGTTTCATGCCATTTCGAACTTAGCTTGGTCTATTGGCTTCTTTACCTAACGAAACGATGTCCAAAAGCTAAACTAGAAAGTTAAGACTGCTAAGAACACTAAATAGAGTGTAACGGTCTATTTTGATGCCTTAGGAATGCTCAATTCTATGCATGGACAAGTTTTTCATGTTTCGTGCAATTGTGAACTTAACTTGATCTATTGGCTTCTTTACCTAACGAAACGATGTCCAAAAGCTAAACTAGCAAGTTAAGACGTCTAAGAACACTAAATAGATATAAACGGTCTATTTTGATGCCTTAGGAATGCTCAATTCTATGCATGCGTAAGTTTTCCATGTTTCGTGCAATTTTGAACTTAACTTGGTCTATTGGCTTCTTTACCTAACGAAACGTGTCCAAAAGCTAAACTAGCAAGTTAAGACTTGTAAGAACACTGAATAGAGTATAACGGTCTATTTTGATGCGTTAGGAATGCTCAATTCTATGCATACGCAAGTTTTCCACGATTCGTGCAATTTTGAACTTAACTTGGTCTATTGGCTTCTTTACCTAACGAAACGTTGTCCAAAAGCTAAACTAGCAAGTTAAGACTTCCAAGAACACTAAAAAGAGTATAACGCTCTATTCTGATGCCATAGGAATGCTCAATTCTACGCATGGCAACTTTTTCATGTTTAGTGCCATTTTGAACTTAACTTGGTCTATTGGCTTCTTTACCTAGCGAAACATTGTCCAAAAGCTAAACTACCAAGTTAAGACTTTGAAGAATACTAAATAGAGTATAACGGTCCCTTTTGATGCCTTAGGAATGCTCAATTCCATGCATAGACAAGTTTTTCACATTTCGTGAATTGTGAACTTAACTTGGTCCATTGGCTTCTTTACCTAACGGAACGATGTCCAAAAGCCAAACTAGCAAGTTAAGACTTCGAAGAACACCAAGTAGAGTATACCGGTCCATTTTGATGCCCTAGGAATGCTCAATTCTATGCATAGACAAGTTTTTCATGTTTCGTGCCATTTTGAGCTTAACTTGGTCTATTGGCTTCTTTACCTAACGAAACGTTGTCCAAAAGCTAAACTAGATGTTAAGACTTCTAAGAACACTAAATAGAGCATAACGGTCCATTTTGATGCCTTAGTAATGCTCAATTCTATGCATGGACAAGTTTTTCACGTTTCGTGCCATTTTGAACTTAACTTGGCTCTATTGGCTTCTTTTCCTAACGAAACGATGTCCAAAAGCTAAACAAGCAAGTTAAGACTTCTAAGAACACTAAATAGAGTATAAAGGTCCATTTTCATGCCTTAGGAATGCTCAATTCTATGCACAAGTTTTTCATGTTTCGTGCATTTGAACTTAACTTGGTCTATTGGCTTCTTTACCTAACGAAACGATGTCCAAAAGCTAAACTAGCAAGTTAAGACTTCAAGAACACTAAATAGAGCATAACGGTCCATTTGATGCCTTAGGAATGCTCAATTCTATGCGTTTCAAGTTTTTCAAGTTTCGTGCCATTTTGAACTTAACTTGGTCTATTGGCTTCTTTACCTAACGAAACGACGTCCAAAAGCTAAACTAGCAAGTTAAGACTTCTAAGAACACTAAAGAGTATAACGGTCTATTTTGATGCCTTAGGAATGCTCAATTCTATGCATACGCAAGTTTTTCACGTTTCGTGCAATTTTGAACTTAACTTGGTCTATTGGCTTCTTTACCTAACGAAACGTTGTCCAAAAGCTAAACTAGCAAGTTAAGACTTCCAAGAACACAAAAGAGTATAACGCTCTATTTGATGCCTTAGGAATGCTCAATTCTACGCATGGCAATTTTTCATGTTTCGTGCCATTTTGAACTTAACTTGGTCTATTGGCTTCTTTACCTAACGAAACATTGTCCAAAAGCTAAAATACAAGTTAAGACTTCGAAGAACACTAAATAGAGTATAACGGTCCATTTTGATGCCTTAGGAATGCTCAATTCTATGCATAGACAAGTTTTTCACATTTCATGATTTGAACTTAACTTGGTCTATTGGCTTCTTTACCTAACGAACGATGTCCAAAGCTAAACTAGCAAGTTAAGACTTCTAAGAACACTAAATAGAGTATACGGTCCATTTTGATGCCTTAGGAATGCTCAATTCTATGCATAGACAAGTTTTTCATGTTTCGTGCCATTTTGAACTTAACTTGGTCTATTGGCTTCTTTACCTAACGAAACGTTGTCCAAAAGCTAAACTAGATGTTAAGACTTCTAAGAACACTAAATAGAGCATAACGGTCCATTTTGATGCCTTAGTAATGCTCAATTCTATGCATGGACAAGTTTTTCACGTTTCGTGCCATTTTGAACTTAACTTGGCTCTATTGGCTTCTTTACCTAACGAAACGATGTCCAAAAGCTAAACTAGCAAGTTAAGACTTCTAAGAACACTAAATAGAGCATAAAGGTCCATTTTCATGCCTTAGGAATGCTCAATTCTATGCATAGACAAGTTTTTCACGTTTCGTGCCATTTTGAACTTAACTTGGCTCTATTGGCTTCTTTACCTAACGAAACGATGTCCAAAAGCTAAACTAGCAAGTTAAGACTTCTAAGAACACTAAATAGAGCATAAAGGTCCATTTTCATGCCTTAGGAATGCTCAATTCTATGCATAGACAAGTTTTTCACGTTTCGTGCCATTTTGAACTTAACTTGGTCAATTGGCTTCTTTACCTATGGAAA
Source organism: Tripterygium wilfordii (assembly GCF_013401445.1). Classification (NCBI taxonomy): domain Eukaryota; kingdom Viridiplantae; phylum Streptophyta; class Magnoliopsida; order Celastrales; family Celastraceae; genus Tripterygium; species Tripterygium wilfordii. The sequence continues at coordinate 50,739 of NW_024056429.1, forward strand.
CGTTGTCCAAAAGCTAAACTATAAAGTTAAGACTTCGAAGAACACTAAAAAGAGTATAACGGTCTATTCTTGTGCCTTAGGAATGCTCAATTCTATGCATGGCTAGTTTTTCATGTTTCATGCCATTTTAAACTTAACTTGGTCTGTTGGCTTCTTTACCTTACGAAACATTGTCCAAAAGCTAACCTAGCAAGTTAACACTTCTAAGAACACTAAATAGAGTATAACAGTCCATTTTGATGCCATAGGAATGCTCAATTCTATGCACGGACAAGTTTTTCACGTTTCATGCCATTTTGAACCTAACTTGGTCTATTGGCTTCTTTACCAAACGAAACGTTGCCCAAAAGCTAAACTAGCAAGTTAAGACTTCTAAGAACACTAAATAGAGCAGAACGGTCCATTTTGATGCCTTAGGAATGCTCAATTCCATGCATGGACAAGTTTTTCACGTTTCGTGCCATTTTGAACTTAACTTGGTCTATTGGCTTCTTTACCTAACGAAACGATGTCGAAAAGCTAAACTAGCAAGTTAAGACTTATAAGAACACAAAATAAAGTATAACGGTCTATTTATGCCTTAGGAATGCTCAATTCTATGCATGCGCAAGTTTTCATGTTTGTGCATTTTGAACTTAACTTGGTCTATTGGCTTCTTTACCTAAGAAACGTTGTCCAAAAGCTAAACTAGAAGTTAAGACTTCGAAGAACACTAAAAGAGTATAACGGTCTATTTCGTGCCTTAGCAATGCTCAATTCTATGCATGGCAAGTTTTTCATGTTTCATTTTTGAACTTAACTTGGTCTATTGGCTTCTTTACCTAACGAAACATTGTCCAAAAGCTAAACTAGCAAGTTAAGACTTCTAAGAACACTAAATAGAGTATAACGGTCCATTTTTTACGCCTTAGGAATGCTCAATTCTATGCATAGACAAGTTTTTCATGTTTCGTGCCATTTTGAACTTAACTTGGTCTATTGGCTTCTTTACCTAACGAGACGTTGTCCAACAGCTAAACTAGATGTTAAGACTTCTAAGAACACTAAATAGAGCATAACGGTCCATTTTGATGCCTTAGGAATGCTCAATTCTATGCATAGACAAGTTTTTCACGTTTCGTGCCATTTTGAACTTAACTTGGCTCTATTGGCTTCTTTACCTAACGAAACGATGTCCAAAAGCTAAACTAGCAAGTTAAGACTTCTAAGAACACTAAATAGAGCATAAAGGTCCATTTTCATGCCTTAGGAATGCTCAATTCTATGCATAGACAAGTTTTTCACGTTTCGTGCCATTTTGAACTTAACTTGGTCAATTGGCTTCTTTACCTATGGAAACGTTGTCCAAAAGCTAAACTATAAAGTTAAGACTTCGAAGAACACTAAATAGAGTATAACGGTCCATTTTATGCCTTAGGAATGCTCAATTCTATGCATGACAAGTTTTTCACGTTTCGTGCCATTTTGAACTTAACTTGGTCATTGGCTTCTTTACCTAGAAACGTTGTCCAAAAGCTAAACTAGCAAGTTAAGACTTCGAAGAACACTAAAAAGAGTATAACGGTCTATTCTTGTGCCTTAGGAATGCTCAATTCTATGCATGGCTAGTTTTTCATGTTTCATGCCATTTTAAACTTAACTTGGTCTGTTGGCTTCTTTACCTTACGAAACATTGTCCAAAAGCTAACCTAGCAAGTTAACACTTCTAAGAACACTAAATAGAGTATAACAGTCCATTTTGATGCCATAGGAATGCTCAATTCTATGCACGGACAAGTTTTTCACGTTTCATGCCATTTTGAACCTAACTTGGTCTATTGGCTTCTTTACCAAACGAAACGTTGCCCAAAAGCTAAACTAGCAAGTTAAGACTTCTAAGAACACTAAATAGAGATACGGTCCATTTTGATGCCTTAGGAATGCTCAATTCTATGCATGACAAGTTTTTCACGTTTCGTGCCATTTTGAACTTAACTTGGTCTATTGGCTTCTTTACCTAACGAAACGTGTCCAAAAGCTAAACTAGCAAGTTAAGACTTCTAAGAACACTAAAATAAAGTATAACGGTCTATTTATGCCTTAGGAATGCTCAATTCTATGCATGGCAAGTTTTTCATGTTTTGCATTTTGAACTTAACTTGGTCTATTGGCTTCTTTACCTAACGAAACGTTGTCCAAAAGCTAAACTAGAAATTAAGACTTCTAACACTAAAAGAGTATAACGGTCTATTTCGTGCCTTAGGAATGCTCAATTCTATGCATGCAGTTTTTCATGTTTCATGCCATTTTGAACTTAACTTGGTCTATTGGCTTCTTTACCTAACGAAACATTGTCCAAAAGCTAAACTAGCAAGTTAAGACTTCTAAGAACACTAAATAGAGTATAACGGTCCATTTTTTACGCCTTAGGAATGCTCAATTCTATGCATAGACAAGTTTTTCATGTTTCGTGCCATTTTGAACTTAACTTGGTCTATTGGCTTCTTTACCTAACGAGACGTTGTCCAAAAGCTAAACTAGATGTTAAGACTTCTAAGAACACTAAATAGAGCATAACGGTCCATTTTGATGCCTTAGTAATGCTCAATTCTATGCATGGACAAGTTTTTCACGTTTCGTGCCATTTTGAACTTAACTTGGCTCTATTGGCTTCTTTACCTAACGAAACGATGTCCAAAAGCTAAACTAGCAAGTTAAGACTTCTAAGAACACTAAATAGAGCATAAAGGTCCATTTTCATGCCTTAGGAATGCTCAATTCTATGCATAGACAAGTTTTTCATGTTTCGTGCAATTGTGAACTTAACTTGGTCTATTGGCTTCTTTACCTAACGAAACGATGTCCAAAAGCTAAACTAGCAAGTTAAGACTTCCAAGAACACTAAATAGAGTATAACGGTCTATTTTATGCCTTAGGAATGCTCAATTCTATGCATGACAAGTTTTTCACGTTTCGTGCCATTTTGAACTTAACTTGGTCTATTGGCTTCTTTACCTAACGAAACGTTGTCCAAAAGCTAAACTAGCAAGTTAAGACTTCTAAGAACACTAAAAGAGTATAACGGTCTATTTTGTGCCTTAGGAATGCTCAATTCTATGCATGGCAAGTTTTTCATTTCATGCCATTTTAACTTAACTTGGTCTATTGGCTTCTTTACCTAACGAAACGTTGTCCAAAAGCTAACTAGCAAGTTAAGACTTCTAAGAACACTAAATAGAGTATAACGTCCATTTTGATGCCTAGGAATGCTCAATTCTATGCATGGACAAGTTTTTCACGTTTCATGCCATTTTGAACTAACTTGGTCTATTGGCTTCTTTACCTAACGAAACGTTGCCAAAAGCTAAACTAGCAAGTTAAGACTTCTAAGAACACTAAATAGAGCAGAACGGTCCATTTTGATGCCTTAGGAATGCTCAATTCTATGCATGACATTTTTCACGTTTCGTGCCATTTTGAACTTAACTTGGTCTATTGGCTTCTTTACCTAACGAAACGATGTCCAAAAGCTAAACTAGCAAGTTAAGACTTATAAACACTAAAATAGAGTATAACGGTCTATTTATGCCTTAGGAATGCTCAATTCTATGCATGCAAGTTTTTCCATGTTTGTGCAATTTTGAACTTAACTTGGTCTATTGGCTTCTTTACCTAACGAAACGTTGTCCAAAAGCTAAACTAGCAAGTTAAGACTTCTAAGAACACTAAAAGAGTATAACGGTCTATTTTGATGCCTTAGGAATGCTCAATTCTATGCATGCAAGTTTTTCATGTTTCGTGCCATTTTGAACTTAACTTGGTCTATTGGCTTCTTACCTAACGAAACATTGTCCAAAAGCTAAACTAGCAAGTTAAGACTTCTAAGAACACTAAATAGAGTATAACGGTCTATTTTGATGCCTTAGGAATGCTCAATTCTATGCATAACAAGTTTTTCGTGTTTCGTGCAATTTGAACTTAACTTGGTCTATTGGCTTCTTTACCTAACGAAACGATGTCCAAAAGCTAAACTAGCAAGTTAAGACTTCTAAGAACACTAAATAGAGTATAACGGTCTATTTTGATGCCTTAGGAATGCTCAATTCTATGCATGGACAAGTTTTTCATGTTTCGTGCATTTTGAACTTAACTTGGTCTATTGGCTTCTTTACCTAACGAAACGATGTCCAAAAGCTAAACTAGCAAGTTAAGACTTCTAAGAACACTAAATAGATATAACGGTCCTTTTGATGCCTTAGGAATGCTCAATTCTATGCATGAAGTTTTTCACGTTTCGTGCAATTTTGAACTTAACTTGGTCTATTGGCTTCTTTACCTAACGAAACGATGTCCAAAAGCTAAACTAGCAAGTTAAGACTTCTAAGAACACTAATAGAGTATAACGGTCTATTTTGATGCCTTAGGAATGCTCAATTCTATGCATACAAGTTTTTCATGTTTCGTGCATTTTGAACTTAACTTGGTCTATTGGCTTCTTTACCTAACGAAACGTTGTCCAAAAGCTAAACTAGCAAGTTAAGACTTCTAAGAACACTAAATAGAGTATAACGGTCTATTTTGATGCCTTAGGAATGCTCAATTCTATGCATGGCAAGTTTTTCACGTTTCGTGCCATTTTGAACTTAACTTGGTCTATTGGCTTCTTTACCTAACGAAACGATGTCCAAAAGCTAAACTAGCAAGTTAAGACTTCTAAGAACACTAAATAGAGTATAACGGTCCATTTTGATGCCTTAGGAATGCTCAATTCTATGCATAGACAAGTTTTTCATTTCGTGCAATTTGAACTTAACTTGGTCTATTGGCTTCTTTACCTAACGAAACGTTGTCCAAAAGCTAAACTAGCAAGTTAAGACTTCTAAGAACACTAAATAGAGTATAACGGTCCATTTTGATGCCTTAGGAATGCTCAATTCTATGCATGGACAAGTTTTTCACGTTTCGTGCCATTTTGAACTTAACTTGGTCTATTGGCTTCTTTACCTAACGAAACGTGTCCAAAAGCTAAACTAGCAAGTTAAGACTTCTAAGAACACTAAATAGAGTATAACGTCCATTTTGATGCCTTAGGAATGCTCAATTCTATGCATGACAAGTTTTTCACGTTTCGTGCAATTTGAACTTAACTTGGTCTATTGGCTTCTTTACCTAACGAAACGATGTCCAAAAGCTAAACTAGCAAGTTAAGACTTCTAAGAACACTAAATAGAGTATAATCTATTTTGATGCCTTAGGAATGCTCAATTCTATGCATGACAAGTTTTTCATGTTTCGTGCATTTTGAACTTAACTTGGTCTATTGGCTTCTTTACCTAACGAAACGATGTCCAAAAGCTAAACTAGCAAGTTAAGACTTCTAAGAACACTAAATAGAGATAACGGTCTATTTGATGCCTTAGGAATGCTCAATTCTATGCAGCAAGTTTTTCACGTTTCGTGCATTTTGAACTTAACTTGGTCTATTGGCTTCTTTACCTAACGAAACGTCCAAAAGCTAAACTAGCAAGTTAAGACTTCTAAGAACACTAAAAGAGTATAACGGTCTATTTTGATGCCTTAGGAATGCTCAATTCTATGCATGCAAGTTTTTCACGTTTCGTGCAATTTTGAACTTAACTTGGTCTATTGGCTTCTTTACCTAACGAAACGTTGTCCAAAAGCTAAACTAGCAAGTTAAGACTTCTAAGAACACTAAAAGAGTATAACGGTCTATTTTGATGCCTTAGGAATGCTCAATTCTATGCATGGCAAGTTTTTCACGTTTCGTGCCATTTGAACTTAACTTGGTCTATTGGCTTCTTTACCTAACGAAACGATGTCCAAAAGCTAAACTAGCAAGTTAAGACTTCTAAGAAACTAATAGAGTATAACGGTCTATTTTGATGCCTTAGGAATGCTCAATTCTATGCATAGCAAGTTTTTCACGTTTCGTGCATTTTGAACTTAACTTGGTCTATTGGCTTCTTTACCTAACGAAACGTTGTCCAAAAGCTAAACTAGCAAGTTAAGACTTCAAGAACACTAAAAGAGTATAACGGTCTATTTTGATGCCTTAGGAATGCTCAATTCTATGCATGGCAAGTTTTTCATGTTTCGTGCCATTTTGAACTTAACTTGGTCTATTGGCTTCTTTACCTAACGAAACGATTGTCCAAAAGCTAAACTAGCAAGTTAAGACTTCTAAGAACACTAAATAGAGTATAACGGTCCATTTTGATGCCTTAGGAATGCTCAATTCTATGCATAGACAAGTTTTTCACGTTTCGTGCCATTTTGAACTTAACTTGGTCTATTGGCTTCTTTACCTAACGAAACGATGTCCAAAAGCTAAACTAGCAAGTTAAGACTTCTAAGAACACTAAATAGAGTATAACGGTCCATTTTGATGCCTTAGGAATGCTCAATTCTATGCATGACAAGTTTTTCACGTTTCGTGCCATTTTGAACTTAACTTGGTCTATTGGCTTCTTTACCTAACGAAACGTGTCCAAAAGCTAAACTAGCAAGTTAAGACTTCTAAGAACACTAAATAGAGCATAACGGTCCATTTTGATGCCTTAGGAATGCTCAATTCTATGCATGGACAAGTTTTTCACGTTTCGTGCCATTTTGAACTTAACTTGGTCTATTGGCTTCTTACCTAACGAAACGATGTCCAAAAGCTAAACTAGCAAGTTAAGACTTCTAAGAACACTAAATAGAGTATAAAGGTCATTTTGATGCCTTAGGAATGCTCAATTCTATGCATGGACAAGTTTTTCACGTTTCGTGCCATTTTGAACTTAACTTGGTCTATTGGCTTCTTACCTACGAAACGATGTCCAAAAGCTAAACTAGCAAGTTAAGACTTCTAAGAACACTAAATAGAGTATAACGGTCTATTTGATGCCTTAGGAATGCTCAATTCTATGCATGGACAAGTTTTTCACGTTTCGTGCCATTTTGAACTTAACTTGGTCTATTGGCTTCTTTACCTAACGAAACGTGTCCAAAAGCTAAACTAGAAGTTAAGACTTCTAAGAACACTAAATAGAGCATAACGGTCATTTTGATGCCTTAGGAATGCTCAATTCTATGCATGGACAAGTTTTTCACGTTTCGTGCCATTTTGAACTTAACTTGGTCTATTGGCTTCTTTACCTAACGAAACGATGTCCAAAAGCTAAACTAGCAAGTTAAGACTTCTAAGAACACTAAATAGAGCATAAAGGTCATTTTGATGCCTTAGGAATGCTCAATTCTATGCATGGACAAGTTTTTCACGTTTCGTGCCATTTTGAACTTAACTTGGTCTATTGGCTTCTACCTAACGAAATGTCCAAAAGCTAAACTAGCAAGTTAAGACTTCTAAGAACACTAAATAGAGCATAAAGGTCCATTTTGATGCCTTAGGAATGCTCAATTCTATGCATGGACAAGTTTTTCACGTTTCGTGCCATTTTGAACTTAACTTGGTCTATTGGCTTCTTACCTAACGAAACGATGTCCAAAAGCTAAACTAGCAAGTTAAGACTTCTAAGAACACTAAATAGAGCATAACGGTTATTTTGATGCCTTAGGAATGCTCAATTCTATGCATGGACAAGTTTTTCACGTTTCGTGCATTTTGAACTTAACTTGGTCTATTGGCTTCTTACCTAACGAAACGATGTCCAAAAGCTAAACTAGCAAGTTAAGACTTCTAAGAACACTAAATAGAGTATAACGGTCTATTTTGATGCCTTAGGAATGCTCAATTCTATGCATACGCAAGTTTTTCCACGATTCGTGCAATTTTGAACTTAACTTGGTCTATTGGCTTCTTTACCTAACGAAACGTTGTCCAAAAGCTAAACTAGCAAGTTAAGACTTCCAAGAACACTAAAAGAGTATAACGGTCTATTTTGATGCCTTAGGAATGCTCAATTCTATGCATACAAGTTTTTCACGTTTCGTGCATTTTGAACTTAACTTGGTCTATTGGCTTCTTACCTAACGAAACGTTGTCCAAAAGCTAAACTAGCAAGTTAAGACTTCTAAGAACACTAAATAGAGTATAACGGTCCATTTTGATGCCTTAGGAATGCTCAATTCTATGCATGGCAAGTTTTTCACGTTTCGTGCCATTTTGAACTTAACTTGGTCTATTGGCTTCTTTACCTAACGAAACGATGTCCAAAAGCTAAACTAGCAAGTTAAGACTTCTAAGAACACTAATAGAGTATAACGTCTATTTTGATGCCTTAGGAATGCTCAATTCTATGCATGGACAAGTTTTTCACGTTTCGTGCATTTTGAACTTAACTTGGTCTATTGGCTTCTTTACCTAACGAAACGTTGTCCAAAAGCTAAACTAGCAAGTTAAGACTTCTAAGAACACTAAATAGAGTATAACGGTCCATTTTGATGCCTTAGGAATGCTCAATTCTATGCATGACAAGTTTTTCATGTTTCGTGCCATTTTGAACTTAACTTGGTCTATTGGCTTCTTTACCTAACGAAACGATTGTCCAAAAGCTAAACTAGCAAGTTAAGACTTCTAAGAACACTAAAATAGAGTATAACGGTCCATTTTGATGCCTTAGGAATGCTCAATTCTATGCATAGACAAGTTTTTCATTTCGTGCATTTTGAACTTAACTTGGTCTATTGGCTTCTTTACCTAACGAAACGATGTCCAAAAGCTAAACTAGCAAGTTAAGACTTCTAAGAACACTAATAGAGTATAACGGTCCATTTTGATGCCTTAGGAATGCTCAATTCTATGCATACAAGTTTTTCACGTTTCGTGCCATTTTGAACTTAACTTGGTCTATTGGCTTCTTTACCTAACGAAACGATTGTCCAAAAGCTAAACTAGCAAGTTAAGACTTCTAAGAACACTAAATAGAGCATAAAGGTCCATTTTGATGCCTTAGGAATGCTCAATTCTATGCATGGACAAGTTTTTCACGTTTCGTGCCATTTTGAACTTAACTTGGTCTATTGGCTTCTTTACCTAACGAAACGATGTCCAAAAGCTAAACTAGCAAGTTAAGACTTCTAAGAACACTAAATAGATAAAGGTCTATTTTGATGCCTTAGGAATGCTCAATTCTATGCATGGACAAGTTTTTCACGTTTCGTGCATTTGAACTTAACTTGGTCTATTGGCTTCTTTACCTAACGAAACGATGTCCAAAAGCTAAACTAGCAAGTTAAGACTTCTAAGAACACTAAGAGAGTATAACGGTCTATTTGATGCCTTAGGAATGCTCAATTCTATGCGTGAAAGTTTTTCATGTTTCGTGCCATTTTGAACTTAACTTGGTCTATTGGCTTCTTTACCTAACGAAACGATGTCCAAAAGCTAAACTAGCAAGTTAAGACTTCTAAGAACACTAAAAGAGTATAACGGTCCTATTTTGATGCCTTAGGAATGCTCAATTCTATGCATGCAAGTTTTTCATGTTTCGTGCAATTTTGAACTTAACTTGGTCTATTGGCTTCTTTACCTAACGAAACGATTGTCCAAAAGCTAAACTAGCAAGTTAAGACTTCAAGAACACTAAATAGAGTATAACGGTCCATTTTGATGCCTTAGGAATGCTCAATTCTATGCATAGACAAGTTTTTCACATTTCGTGCATTTTGAACTTAACTTGGTCTATTGGCTTCTTTACCTAACGAAACGATGTCCAAAAGCTAAACTAGCAAGTTAAGACTTCTAAGAACACTAAATAGAGTATAACGGTCCATTTTTGCCTTAGGAATGCTCAATTCTATGCATACAAGTTTTTCATGTTTCGTGCATTTTGAACTTAACTTGGTCTATTGGCTTCTTTACCTAACGAAACGTTCCAAAAGCTAAACTAGCAAGTTAAGACTTCTAAGAACACTAAATAGAGCATAACGGTCCATTTTGATGCCTTAGGAATGCTCAATTCTATGCATGACAAGTTTTTCACGTTTCGTGCCATTTTGAACTTAACTTGGTCTATTGGCTTCTTTACCTAACGAAACGATGTCCAAAAGCTAAACTAGCAAGTTAAGACTTCTAAGAACACTAAATAGAGTATAACGTCCATTTTGATGCCTTAGGAATGCTCAATTCTATGCATGACAAGTTTTTCACGTTTCGTGCCATTTTGAACTTAACTTGGTCTATTGGCTTCTTTACCTAACGAAACTGTTCCAAAAGCTAAACTAGCAAGTTAAGACTTCTAAGAACACTAAATAGTATAACGGTCTATTTGATGCCTTAGGAATGCTCAATTCTATGCGCAAGTTTTTCATGTTTCGTGCATTTTGAACTTAACTTGGTCTATTGGCTTCTTTACCTAACGAAACGTGTCCAAAAGCTAAACTAGCAAGTTAAGACTTCTAAGAACACTAAATAGTATAACGGTCTATTTTGATGCCTTAGGAATGCTCAATTCTATGCATGCAAGTTTTTCATTTCGTGCATTTTGAACTTAACTTGGTCTATTGGCTTCTTTACCTAACGAAACGATTGTCCAAAAGCTAAACTAGCAAGTTAAGACTTCTAAGAACACTAAATAGAGTATAACGGTCCATTTTGATGCCTTAGGAATGCTCAATTCTATGCATAGACAAGTTTTTCATGTTTCGTGCCATTTTGAACTTAACTTGGTCTATTGGCTTCTTTACCTAACGAAACGTTGTCCAAAAGCTAAACTAGCAAGTTAAGACTTCTAAGAACACTAAATAGAGTATAACGGTCTATTTTGATGCCTTAGGAATGCTCAATTCTATGCATGCAAGTTTTTCACGTTTCGTGCATTTTGAACTTAACTTGGTCTATTGGCTTCTTTACCTAACGAAACGTTGTCCAAAAGCTAAACTAGCAAGTTAAGACTTCTAAGAACACTAATAGAGTATAACGGTCTATTTTGATGCCTTAGGAATGCTCAATTCTATGCATACGCAAGTTTTTCACGTTTCGTGCAATTTTGAACTTAACTTGGTCTATTGGCTTCTTTACCTAACGAAACGTTGTCCAAAAGCTAAACTAGCAAGTTAAGACTTCAAGAACACTAAAAGAGTATAACGGTCTATTTTGATGCCTTAGGAATGCTCAATTCTATGCATGGCAAGTTTTTCATGTTTCGTGCAATTTGAACTTAACTTGGTCTATTGGCTTCTTTACCTAACGAAACGATTGTCCAAAAGCTAAACTAGCAAGTTAAGACTTCTAAGAACACTAAATAGAGTATAACGGTCCATTTTGATGCCTTAGGAATGCTCAATTCTATGCATAGAAAGTTTTTCACGTTTCGTGCATTTTGAACTTAACTTGGTCTATTGGCTTCTTTACCTAACGAAACGATTGTCCAAAAGCTAAACTAGCAAGTTAAGACTTCTAAGAACACTAAATAGAGTATAACGGTCCATTTTGATGCCTTAGGAATGCTCAATTCTATGCATACAAGTTTTTCACGTTTCGTGCATTTTGAACTTAACTTGGTCTATTGGCTTCTTTACCTAACGAAACGTTGTCCAAAATAAACTAGCAAGTTAAGACTTCTAAGAACACTAAATAGAGTATAACGGTCCATTTTGATGCCTTAGGAATGCTCAATTCTATGCATGGACAAGTTTTTCACGTTTCGTGCCATTTTGAACTTAACTTGGTCTATTGGCTTCTTTACCTAACGAAATGTCCAAAAGCTAAACTAGCAAGTTAAGACTTCTAAGAACACTAAATAGAGTATAATCCATTTTGATGCCTTAGGAATGCTCAATTCTATGCATGGACAAGTTTTTCACGTTTCGTGCAATTTTGAACTTAACTTGGTCTATTGGCTTCTTTACCTAACGAAACGTGTCCAAAAGCTAAACTAGCAAGTTAAGACTTCTAAGAACACTAAATATAACGGTCTATTTTGATGCCTTAGGAATGCTCAATTCTATGCATGCAAGTTTTTCATGTTTCGTGCCATTTTGAACTTAACTTGGTCTATTGGCTTCTTTACCTAACGAAACGTTGTCCAAAAGCTAAACTAGCAAGTTAAGACTTCTAAGAACACTAAATAGAGTATAACGGTCTATTTTGATGCCTTAGGAATGCTCAATTCTATGCATGGCAAGTTTTTCACGTTTCGTGCCATTTTGAACTTAACTTGGTCTATTGGCTTCTTTACCTAACGAAACGATTGTCCAAAAGCTAAACTAGCAAGTTAAGACTTCTAAGAACACTAAATAGAGTATAACGGTCTATTTTGATGCCTTAGGAATGCTCAATTCTATGCATGACAAGTTTTTCACGTTTCGTGCAATTTTGAACTTAACTTGGTCTATTGGCTTCTTTACCTAACGAAACGATTCCAAAAGATAAACTAGCAAGTTAAGACTTCTAAGAACACTAAATAGAGTATAACGGTCCATTTTGATGCCTTAGGAATGCTCAATTCTATGCATGACAAGTTTTTCACGTTTCGTGCATTTTGAACTTAACTTGGTCTATTGGCTTCTTTACCTAACGAAACGTTGTCCAAAAGCTAAACTAGCAAGTTAAGACTTTAAGAACACTAAATAGAGTATAACGGTCTATTTTGATGCCTTAGGAATGCTCAATTCTATGCATGGACAAGTTTTTCACGTTTCGTGCATTTTGAACTTAACTTGGTCTATTGGCTTCTTACCTAACGAAACGATGTCCAAAAGCTAAACTAGCAAGTTAAGACTTCTAAGAACACTAAATAGAGTATAATCTATTTTGATGCCTTAGGAATGCTCAATTCTATGCATGACAAGTTTTTCACGTTTCGTGCATTTTGAACTTAACTTGGTCTATTGGCTTCTTTACGAAACGTTGTCCAAAAGCTAAACTAGCAAGTTAAGACTTCTAAGAACACTAAATAGAGTAACGGTCTATTTTGATGCCTTAGGAATGCTCAATTCTATGCATACGCAAGTTTTCACGTTTCGTGCAATTTTGAACTTAACTTGGTCTATTGGCTTCTTTACCTAACGAAACGTTGTCCAAAAGCTAAACTAGCAAGTTAAGACTTCCAAGAACACTAAAATAGTATAACGGTCTATTTTGATGCCTTAGGAATGCTCAATTCTATGCATACGCAAGTTTTTCACGTTTCGTGCATTTTGAACTTAACTTGGTCTATTGGCTTCTTTACCTAACGAAACGATGTCCAAAAGCTAAACTAGCAAGTTAAGACTTCTAAGAACACTAAATAGAGTATAACGGTCTTTTGATGCCTTAGGAATGCTCAATTCTATGCATGCAAGTTTTTCACGTTTCGTGCATTTTGAACTTAACTTGGTCTATTGGCTTCTTTACCTAACGAAACGATTGTCCAAAAGCTAAACTAGCAAGTTAAGACTTCTAAGAACACTAATAGAGTATAACGGTCTATTTTGATGCCTTAGGAATGCTCAATTCTATGCATAGCAAGTTTTTCACGTTTCGTGCCATTTTGAACTTAACTTGGTCTATTGGCTTCTTTACCTAACGAAACGTTGTCCAAAAGCTAAACTAGCAAGTTAAGACTTCTAAGAACACTAAATAGAGTATAACGGTCCATTTTGATGCCTTAGGAATGCTCAATTCTATGCATGGACAAGTTTTTCACGTTTCGTGCCATTTTGAACTTAACTTGGTCTATTGGCTTCTTTACCTAACGAAACGTGTCCAAAAGCTAAACTAGCAAGTTAAGACTTCTAAGAACACTAAATAGAGTATAACGGTCCATTTTGATGCCTTAGGAATGCTCAATTCTATGCATGACAAGTTTTTCACGTTTCGTGCCAATTTTGAACTTAACTTGGTCTATTGGCTTCTTTACCTAACGAAACGATTCCAAAAGCTAAACTAGCAAGTTAAGACTTCTAAGAACACAATAGAGTATAACGGTCCATTTTGATGCCTTAGGAATGCTCAATTCTATGCATGGACAAGTTTTTCATGTTTCGTGCCATTTTGAACTTAACTTGGTCTATTGGCTTCTTTACCTAACGAAACGTTGTCCAAAAGCTAAACTAGCAAGTTAAGACTTCTAAGAACACTAATAGAGTATAACGGTCTATTTTGATGCCTTAGGAATGCTCAATTCTATGCATGGACAAGTTTTTCACGTTTCGTGCCATTTTGAACTTAACTTGGTCTATTGGCTTCTTTACCTAACGAAACGATTGTCCAAAAGCTAAACTAGCAAGTTAAGACTTCTAAGAACACTAAATAGAGTATAACGGTCTATTTTGATGCCTTAGGAATGCTCAATTCTATGCATGGACAAGTTTTTCACGTTTCGTGCATTTTGAACTTAACTTGGTCTATTGGCTTCTTACCTAACGAAACGATGTCCAAAAGCTAAACTAGCAAGTTAAGACTTCTAAGAACACTAATAGAGTATAACGGTCTATTTTGATGCCTTAGGAATGCTCAATTCTATGCATGACAAGTTTTTCATGTTTCGTGCATTTTGAACTTAACTTGGTCTATTGGCTTCTTTACCTAACGAAACGATGTCCAAAAGCTAAACTAGCAAGTTAAGACTTCTAAGAACACTAAATAGAGTATAACGGTCTATTTTGATGCCTTAGGAATGCTCAATTCTATGCATGGACAAGTTTTTCACGTTTCGTGCATTTTGAACTTAACTTGGTCTATTGGCTTCTTTACCTAACGAAACGATTGTCCAAAAGCTAAACTAGCAAGTTAAGACTTCTAAGAACACTAAATAGAGTATAACGGTCCATTTGATGCCTTAGGAATGCTCAATTCTATGCATAGAAGTTTTTCACGTTTCGTGCATTTTGAACTTAACTTGGTCTATTGGCTTCTTTACCTAACGAAACGTGTCCAAAAGCTAAACTAGCAAGTTAAGACTTCTAAGAACACTAGAGTATAACGGTCCATTTTGATGCCTTAGGAATGCTCAATTCTATGCATACAAGTTTTTCACGTTTCGTGCATTTTGAACTTAACTTGGTCTATTGGCTTCTTTACCTAACGAAACGTTGTCCAAAAGCTAAACTAGCAAGTTAAGACTTCTGAACACTAATAGAGTATAACGGTCTATTTTGATGCCTTAGGAATGCTCAATTCTATGCATGGACAAGTTTTTCACGTTTCGTGCCATTTTGAACTTAACTTGGTCTATTGGCTTCTTTACCTAACGAAACGTGTCCAAAAGCTAAACTAGCAAGTTAAGACTTCTAAGAACACTAAATAGAGTATAACGGTCTATTTTGATGCCTTAGGAATGCTCAATTCTATGCATGACAAGTTTTTCACGTTTCGTGCATTTTGAACTTAACTTGGTCTATTGGCTTCTTTACCTAACGAAACGATGTCCAAAAGCTAAACTAGCAAGTTAAGACTTCTAAGAACACTAAATAGAGTATAACGGTCTATTTTGATGCCTTAGGAATGCTCAATTCTATGCATGCAAGTTTTTCATGTTTCGTGCATTTTGAACTTAACTTGGTCTATTGGCTTCTTTACCTAACGAAACGATGTCCAAAAGCTAAACTAGCAAGTTAAGACTTCTAAGAACACTAATAAGTATAACGGTCTATTTTGATGCCTTAGGAATGCTCAATTCTATGCATGGCAAGTTTTTCATTTCGTGCAATTTGAACTTAACTTGGTCTATTGGCTTCTTTACCTAACGAAACGATGTCCAAAAGCTAAACTAGCAAGTTAAGACTTCTAAGAACACTAATAGAGTATAACGGTCCATTTTGATGCCTTAGGAATGCTCAATTCTATGCATAGACAAGTTTTTCACGTTTCGTGCCATTTTGAACTTAACTTGGTCTATTGGCTTCTTTACCTAACGAAACGTTGTCCAAAAGCTAAACTAGAAGTTAAGACTTCTAAGAACACTAAATAGAGTATAACGGTCTATTTTGATGCCTTAGGAATGCTCAATTCTATGCATGGCAAGTTTTTCAGTTTCGTGCCATTTTGAACTTAACTTGGTCTATTGGCTTCTTTACCTAACGAAACGATGTCCAAAAGCTAAACTAGCAAGTTAAGACTTCTAAGAACACTAATAGAGTATAACGGTCTATTTGATGCCTTAGGAATGCTCAATTCTATGCATACAAGTTTTTCACGTTTCGTGCAATTTTGAACTTAACTTGGTCTATTGGCTTCTTTACCTAACGAAACGTTGTCCAAAAGCTAAACTAGCAAGTTAAGACTTCTAAGAACACTAAAAGTATAACGGTCTATTTTGATGCCTTAGGAATGCTCAATTCTATGCATGGCAAGTTTTTCATGTTTCGTGCCATTTTGAACTTAACTTGGTCTATTGGCTTCTTTACCTAACGAAACGATTGTCCAAAAGCTAAACTAGCAAGTTAAGACTTCTAAGAACACTAAATAGAGTATAACGGTCTATTTTGATGCCTTAGGAATGCTCAATTCTATGCATAGAAATTTTTCACATTTCGTGCAATTTTGAACTTAACTTGGTCTATTGGCTTCTTTACCTAACGAAACGATTCCAAAAGCTAAACTAGCAAGTTAAGACTTCTAAGAACACTAGAGTATAACGGTCCATTTTGATGCCTTAGGAATGCTCAATTCTATGCATGACAAGTTTTTCACGTTTCGTGCATTTTGAACTTAACTTGGTCTATTGGCTTCTTTACCTAACGAAACGTTGTCCAAAAGCTAAACTAGCAAGTTAAGACTTCTAAAACACTAAATAGAGTATAACGGTCCATTTTGATGCCTTAGGAATGCTCAATTCTATGCATGCAAGTTTTTCACGTTTCGTGCATTTGAACTTAACTTGGTCTATTGGCTTCTTTACCTAACGAAACGATGTCCAAAAGCTAAACTAGCAAGTTAAGACTTCTAAGAACACTAAATAGAGTATAACGGTCTATTTTGATGCCTTAGGAATGCTCAATTCTATGCATAGCAAGTTTTTCACGTTTCGTGCATTTGAACTTAACTTGGTCTATTGGCTTCTTTACCTAACGAAACGTTGTCCAAAAGCTAAACTAGCAAGTTAAGACTTCTAAGAACACTAAATAGAGTATAACGGTCTATTTTGATGCCTTAGGAATGCTCAATTCTATGCATGGCAAGTTTTTCATGTTTCGTGCAATTTTGAACTTAACTTGGTCTATTGGCTTCTTTACCTAACGAAACGATTGTCCAAAAGCTAAACTAGCAAGTTAAGACTTCTAAGAACACTAAATAGAGTATAACGGTCTTTTGATGCCTTAGGAATGCTCAATTCTATGCATAGACAAGTTTTTCACATTTCGTGCAATTGTGAACTTAACTTGGTCCATTGGCTTCTTTACCTAACGAAACGATGTCCAAAAGATAAACTAGCAAGTTAAGAATTCTAAGAACACCGAGTAGAGTATACCGGTCCATTTTGATGCCTTAGGAATGCTCAATTCTATGCATAGACAAGTTTTTCATGTTTCGTGACATTTTGAACTTAACTTTGTCTATTGGCTTCTTTACCTAACGAAACGTTGTCGAAAAGCTAAACTAGAATGTTAAGACTTTTGAGAACACTAAATAGAGCATAAAGGTCCATTTTGATGCCTTCGTAATGCTCAGTTCTATGCATGGACAAGTTTTTCACGTTTCGTGCCATTTTGAACTTAACTTGGTTCTATTGGCTTCTTTGCCTAACGAAACGATGTCCAAAAGCTAAACTAGCAAGTTAAGACTTGTAAGAACACCCAATAGAGTATACCGGTCCATTTTGATGCCTTAGGAATGCTCAATTCTATGCAAAGACAAGTTTTTCATGTTTCGTGACATTTTGAACTTAACTTTGTCTATTGGCTTCTTTACCTAACGAAACGTTGTCCAAAAGCTAAACTAGAAAGTTAAGACTTCTGAAAACACTAAATAGAGCATAACGGTCCACTTTGATGCCTTAGTAATGCTCAATTCTATGCATGGACAAGTTTTTAACGTTTCGTGCCATTTTGAACTTAACTTGGTCTATTGGCTTCTTTACCTAACGAAACGATGTCCAAAAGCTAAACTAGCAAGTTAAGACTTCTAAGAACACTAAATAGAGCAAAAAGTCCATTTTGATGCCTTAGGAATGCTCAATTCTATGCATGGACAAGTTTTTCACGTTTCGTGCCATTTAGAACTTGACTGGGTCTATTGGCTTCCGTACCTGACGAAATGATGTCCAAAAGCTAAACTAGCATTTTAAGACTTCTAAGAACACTAAATAGAGTATAACGGTCTAATTTGATGCCTTAGGAATGCTCAATTCAGTGCATACGAAAGTTTTCCACGATTCGTGCAATTTTGAACTTAACTTGGTCCATTGGCTTCTTTACCTAACGAAACTTTGTCCAAAAGCTAAACTAGCAAGTTAAGACTTCCAAGAACACTAAAAAGAGTATAACGCTCTATTTTGATGCCTTAGGAATGCCCAATTCTATGCATGACAACTTTTTCATGTTTCATGCCATTTTGAACTTAACTTGGTCTATTGGCTTCTTTACCTAACGAAACATTGTCCACAAGCTAAACTAGCAAGTTAAGACTTCGAAGAAGACTAAATAGAGTATAACGGTCTATTTTGATTCCTTAGGAATGCTCAATTCCATGCATAGAAAAGTTTTTCACATTTCGTGCAATTATGAACTTAACTTGGTCCATTGGCTTCTTTACCTAACGAAACGATGTCCAAAAGATAGACTAGCAAGTTAAGACTTCTAAGAACACCGAGTAGAGTATACCGGTCCATTTTGATGCCTTATGAATGCTCAATTCTATCCATAGACAAGTTTTTCATGTTTCGTGCCATTTTGAACTTAACTTGGTCTATTGGTTTCTTTACCTAACGAAACGTTGTCCGAAAGCTAAACAAGCAAGTTAAGACTTCCAACAGCACTAAATAGAGCATAAAGGTCCATTTTCATGCCTTCGTAATGCTCAATTGTATGCATGGACAAGTTTTTCATGTTTCGTGCCATTTTGAACTTAACTTGGTTCTATTGGCTTCTTTACCAAACGAAATGATGTCCAAAAGCTAAACTAGCAAGTTAAGACTTCTAAGAACACCCAATAGAGTATACCGGTCCATTTTGATGCCTTAGGAATGCTCAATTCTATGCATAGACAAGTTTTTCATGTTTCGTGCCATTTTGAACTTAACTTGGTCTATTGGCTTCTTTACCTAACGAAACGTTGTCCAAAAGCTAAACAAGCAAGTTAAGACTTCCAAGAACACTAAATAGAGCATAACGGTCCATTTTGATGCCTTAGGAATGCTCAATTCTATGCGTGGCAAGTTTTTCAAGTTTCATGCCATTTTGAACTTAACTTGGTCTATTGGCTGCCTTACCTAACGAAACGATGTCCAAAAGCTAAACTAGCAAGTTAAGAATTCTAAGAACACTGAATAGAGTATAACGGTCTATTTTGATGCCTTAGAAATGCTCAATTCAGTGCATACGCAAGTTTTCCACGATTCGTGCAATTTTGAACTTAACTTGGTCTATTGGCTTCTTCACCTAACGAAACGTTGTCCAAAAGCTAAACTAGCAAGTTAAGACTACCAAGAACACTAAAAGAGTATAACGCTCTATTTTGATGCCTTAGGAATGCCCAATTCTATGCATGGCAACTTTTTCATGTTTCGTGCCATTTTGAACTTAACTTGGTCTATTGGCTTCTTTACCTAACGAAACATTGTCCACAAGCTAAACTAGCAAGTTAAGACTTCGAAGAAGACTAAATAGAGTATAAACGGTCCACTTTGATGCCTTAGGATGCTCAATTCCATGCATAGACAAGTTTTTCATGTTTCGTGCCATTCTGAACTTAACTTGGTCTATTGGCTTCTTTACCTAACGAAACGTTGTCCAAAAGCTAAACAAGCAAGTTAAGACTTCCAACAACATAAATAGAGCATAATGGTCCATTTTGATGCCTTAGGAATGCTCAATTCTATGCGTGGCAAGTTTTTCAAGTTCCGTGCCATTTTGAACTTAACTTCGTCTAGTGGCTGCCTTACCTAACGAAACGATGTCCAAAAGCTAAACTAGCAAGTTAAGACTTCTAAGAACACTGAATAGAGTATAACGGTCTATTTTGATGCCTTAGGAATGCTCAATTCAGTGCATACGCAAGTTTTCCACGATTCGTGCAATTTTGAACTTAACTTGGTCTATTGGCTTCTTTACCTAACGAAACATTGTCCACAAGCTAAACTAGCAAGTTAAGACTTCGAAGAAGACTAAATAGAGTATAACGGTCCACTTTGATGCATTAGGAATGCTCAATTCCATGCATAGAAAAGTTTTCACATTTTGTGCAATTATGAACTTAACTTGGTCCATTGGCTTCTTTACCTAACGAAACGATGTCCAAAAGATAAACTAGCAAGTTAAGACTTCTAAGAACACCGAGTAGAGTATACCGGTCCATTTTGATGCCTTAGGAATGCTCAATTCTATGCATAGACAAGTTTTTCATGTTTCGTGCCATTTTGAACTTAACTTGGTCTATTGGCTGCCTTACCTAACGAAACGATGTCCAAAAGCTAAACTAGCAAGTTAAGACTTCTAAGAACACTGAATAGAGTATAACGGTCTATTTTGATGCCTTAGGAATGCTCAATTCAGTGCATACGCAAGTTTTCCACGATTCGTGCAATTTGAACTTAACTTGGTCTATTGGCTTCTTTACCTAACGAAACGTTGTCCAAAAGCTAAACTAGCAAGTTAAGACTACCAAGAACACTAAAAAGAGTATAACGCTCTATTTTGATGCCTTAGGAATGCCCAATTCTATGCATGGCAACTTTTTCATGTTTTGTGCCATTTTGAACTTAACTTGGTCTATTGGCTTCTTTACCTAACGAAACATTGTCCACAAGCTAAACTAGCAAGTTAAGACTTCGAAGAACACTAAATAGAGTAACGGTCCACTTTGATGCCTTAGGAATGCTCAATTCCATGCATAGAAAAGTTTTTCACATTTCGTGCAATTGTGAACTTAACTTGGTCCATTGGCTTCTTTACCTAACGAAACGATGTCCAAAAGATAAACTAGCAAGTTAAGACTTCTAAGAACACCGAGTAGAGTATACCGGTCCATTTTGATGCCTTAGGAATGCTCAATTCTATGCATAGAGAAGTTTTTCATGTTTCGTGACATTTTGAACTTAACTTTGTATATGGCTTCTTTACCTAACGAAACGTTCTCCAAACGCTAAACTAGAAAGTTAAGACTTTTGAGAACACTAAATAGAGCATAAAGGTCCATTTTGATGCCTTTGTAATGCTCAATTCTATGCATGGCAACTTTTTCACATTTCGTGCAATTATGAACTTAACTTGGTCCATTGGCTTCTTTACCTAACGAAACGATGTCCAAAAGATAAACTAGCAAGTTAAGACTTCTAAGAACACCGAGTAGAGTATACCGGTCCATTTTGATGCCTTAGGAATGCTCAATTCTATGCATAGACAAGTTTTTCATGTTTCGTGCCATTCTGAACTTAACTTGGTCTATTGGCTTCTTTACCTAACGAAACGTTGTCCAAAAGCTAAACAAGCAAGTTAAGACTTCCAACAACACTAAATAGAGCATAATGGTCCATTTTGATGCCTTAGGAATGCTCAATTCTATGCGTGGCAAGTTTTTCAAGTTCCGTGCCATTTTGAACTTAACTTCATCTATTGGCTGCCTTACCTAACGAAACGATGTCCAAAAGCTAAACTAGCAAGTTAAGACTTCTAAGAACACTGAATAGAGTATAACGGTCTATTTTGATGCCTTAGGAATGCTCAATTCAGTGCATACGCAAGTTTTCCACGATTCGTGCAATTTTGAACTTAACTTGGTCTATTGGCTTCTTTACCTAACGAAACGTTGTCCAAAAGCTAAACTAGCAAGTTAAGACTACCAAGAACACTAAAAAGAGTATAACGCTCTATTTTGATGCCTTAGGAATGCCCAATTCTATGCATGGCAACTTTTTCATGTTTCGTGCCATTTTGAACTTAACTTGGTCTATTGGCTTCTTTACCTAACGAAACATTGTCCACAAGCTAAACTAGCAAGTTAAGACTTCGAAGAAGACCAAATAGAGTATAACGGTCCACTTTGATGCATTAGGAATGCTCAATTCCATGCATAGAAAAGTTTTCACATTTTGTGCAATTATGAACTTAACTTGGTCCATTGGCTTCTTTACCTAACGAAACGATGTCCAAAAGATAAACTAGCAAGTTAAGACTTCTAAGAACACCGAGTAGAGTATACCGGTCCATTTTGATGCCTTAGGAATGCTCAATTCTATGCATAGACAAGTTTTTCATGTTTCGTGCCATTTTGAACTTAACTTGGTCTATTGGCTGCCTTACCTAACGAAACGATGTCCAAAAGCTAAACTAGCAAGTTAAGACTTCTAAGAACACTGAATAGAGTATAACGGTCTATTTTGATGCCTTAGGAATGCTCAATTCAGTGCATACGCAAGTTTTCCACGATTCGTGCAATTTTGAACTTAACTTGGTCTATTGGCTTCTTTACCTAACGAAACGTTGTCCAAAAGCTAAACTAGCAAGTTAAGACTACCAAGAACACTAAAAAGAGTATAACGCTCTATTTTGATGCCTTAGGAATGCCCAATTCTATGCATGGCAACTTTTTCATGTTTTGTGCCATTTTGAACTTAACTTGGTCTATTGGCTTCTTTACCTAACGAAACATTGTCCACAAGCTAAACTAGCAAGTTTAAGACTTCGAAGAACACTAAATAGAGTATAACGGTCCACTTTTGATGCCTTAGGAATGCTCCAATTCCATGCATAGAAAAGTTTTTCACATTTCGTGCAAATTGTGAACTTAACTTGGTCCATTGGCTTCTTTACCTAACGAAACGATGTCCAAAAGATAAACTAGCAAGTTAAGACTTCTAAGAAACACCGAGTAGAGTATACCGGTCCATTTTTTTGTTATTGCCTTAGGGAATGCTCAATTCTATGCATAGAGAAGTTTTTTCATGTTTCGTGACATTTTGAAACTTAACTTTGTATATTGGCTTCTTTACCTAACGAAACGTTCTCCAAACGCTAATAACTAGAAAGTTAAGACTTTTGAGAACACTAAATAGAGCATAAAGGTCCATTTTGATGCCTTTGTAATGCTCAATTCTATGCAATGGGACAAGTTTTTTCACGTTTCGTGCCATTTTGAACTTAACTTTGGTTCTATTGGCTTTCTTTACCTAACGAAACGATGTCCAAAAGCTAAACTAGAAAGTTAAGACTTCTAAGAACACTGAATAGAGTATAACGGTCTATTTTGATGCCTTAGGAATGCTCAATTCAGTGCATACGCAAGTTTTCCACGATTCGTTGCCATTTTGAACTTAACTTGGTCTATTGGCTTCTTCACCTAACGAAACGGTTGTCCAAAAGCTAAACTAGCAAGTTAAGACTACCAAGAACACTAAAAAGAGTATAACGCTCTATTTTGATACCTTAGGAATGCCCAATTCTATGCATGGCAACTTTTTCATGTTCGTGCCATTTTGAACTTAACTTGGTCTATTGGGCTTCTTTACCTAACGAAACATTGTCCACAAAGCTAAACTAGCAAGTTAAGACTTTCGAAGAAGACTAAATAGGAGTATAACGGTACACTTTGCTGCATAGGAATGCTCAATTCCATGCATAGAAAAGTTTTCACATTTCGTGCAATTATGAACTTAACTTGGTCCATTGGCTTCTTTACCTAACGAAACGATGTCCAAAAGATAAACTAGCAAGTTAAGACTTCTATAGAACACCGAGTAGAGTATACCGGTCCATTTTTGATGCCTTAGGAATGCTCAATTCTATGCATAGACAAGTTTTTTCATGTTTCGTGCCATTTTGAACTTAACTTGGTCTATTGGCTGCCTTACCTAACGAAACGATGTCCAAAAGCTAAACTAGCAAGTTAAGACTTCTAAGAACACTGAATAGAGTATAACGGTCTATTTTGATGCCTTAGGAATGCTCAATTCAGTGCATACGCAAGTTTTCCACGATTCGTGCAATTTTGAACTTAACTTGGTCTATTGGCTTCCTTTACCTAACGAAACGTTGTCCAAAAGCTAAACTAGCAAGTTAAGACTACCAAGAACACTAAAAAGAGTATAACGCTCTATTTTGATGCCTTAGGAATGCCCAATTCTATGCATGGCAACTTTTTCATGTTTTGTGCCATTTTGAACTTAACTTGGTCTATTGGCTTCTTTAGCTAACGAAACATTGTCCACAAGCTAAACTAGCAAGTTAAGACTTCGAAGAACACTAAATAGAGTATAACGGTCCACTTTGATGCCTTAGGAATTGTCACGCCCCTCTCTCCTAAGATATACCGAAGTATACCTATACCACAGGAACGTGACCGGCAGGGGACACCCTATCCCCCGGACCAGATCCCAACCAGATCCCAAATCTAAAACTAAACCCAACAGACATAATCATAATAATAATAAAAAACTACCATAATATCCACAAAGTACATCCACCTATGTACATATACAACAGCGGAATAATAAAATATATCTACCCGATACCAAACCGTATAGTATCTACAAATACAATACAATAAGTTCTCACACCCACACTGAAGAGTCAGCCCAAGGCTACACACCAGCTCACGCATCCCTCTGCCGACCGCCATCACCTACATCCAACTCACCTGAAAGGGGATAAAGAAGAGGGGTGAGCCACAAAGCTCAGTAGGGCGTAGAGAGGAAACGCCAATATCCATAAATAATAGTAATAAATCCAGAAATGTAATGCATAGTATGCAATACAGTAAATATACATCCATCAGTAAGTAAACCAAATAGCACAATAGCCGATAAGGCTAAACAGCACTGGAACCACCCACACTGGTCTCCAGAAATCCATACACTAATCCAATCAAGCGAAATGGTAGCCGATAAGGCTATCCAACACTGTAACCACCAAATCAATCTCCAATAATCCATCACACCCCTGGACCCACCCTAATCCCCGTAGGGTGTCTCCCAGTCCAGGTCCACACCGAAACTGGATGAGGATCGGGTATCCCGATAGCATAGCCTACACCAGAGGGCGTCCCCTGTGATGCACCCCATCTCAGACGGTCCACCGGTATATATATCCGGTCTGTATATGTATATATATCATCCATCAGAAATCCATATCCGATCATTTGGGCGCCTATATGGGCCCACAATCCACGTCCACATCCAACACCTCCAATCACCACTCACAGAAACATACCAACAGTGATATATAACAGAGAATATAAATCAACATGTAAACAGGTCGTATTT
Organism: Tripterygium wilfordii; assembly: GCF_013401445.1. Classification (NCBI taxonomy): domain Eukaryota; kingdom Viridiplantae; phylum Streptophyta; class Magnoliopsida; order Celastrales; family Celastraceae; genus Tripterygium; species Tripterygium wilfordii. Next base: position 76,019 of record NW_024056429.1, read on the forward strand.
CCACCCCCGGAAACCAACAAAACCATAACATCGTCAGAGTCCGTAAAATCAGAACTCTAAAGTCACATGCAAGAGTAAGGAAACCCCTACCTGGAAATCGGAAAGCAAATACCACGCAAACGTCCCCGTCAACCCCTGACTCTGATAGTCAACCCGCTTCAAATCTCAACTGAGATTACCGTCTACACCGAAAAACACGATATACGAAAATACAATTAAAATACGGTCGGTCAACTATGGTCAACGGTCAAACAGTATTGAACCGGGCCAACAGTGCAAAACCGGTCAAACCGGGTCAAACAGTGCAAAACCGGGTCAAACAGTGGCAAACCGGGTGAAACAGTGGCAAAACCGGGTCAAACCGGGTCAAACAGTGGCAAACCGGGTCAAACAGACCAGTCAACCGAGTCAACTCGGCCTGACTCGGTCAACTCGGCTGAAACCCATTCAACACTACCACCGGAGATCCGGCCACCCAAACCTGCCAAATCTTATATCAAATCGAAGAGCTCGATGAGATGAACTCATAGGTACCTGAAAGAAGTCAAACCATCGCCGGAATCGACCGGATCGACCAAAAGAAATTCAAGGTGACCGAAACTTCAAAACTCCGATATCTCCCTAACCGTAGCTCCGATCGACTTGATTCAAGTTGGGTTACACTCGTCTCGTCAATACGCTTCTTTTGATACCAAACACAGCCATCATCGTCACCGGAATCAGAAAATCACCAGGAGAGAGAAAGGTGTACGGGAGAGAGAAGAGTTGTGAGGAAGAGGGTGTATTTGTAAATAGTGAGAAATCTGGGTATTTAACTTATTTACTTAAAACTTCACTGTAGTCCCTGAAATTTTACGAAAATGCCACTCACCAAATGTAAAAATCCAACTAACTAAAAAAAAACATAATAAATCCAATTTAAATCCGATTTGTGTGATTCTTGCGTCTAAAATTTTCTTTTAAAATCCTCCACTTATGAAAAATATTTCCAGATTTTTATCTTAATTTAATTTTTATTCTCTTCAAATACCGGTTCACCAACACAGAGGTTCCCTCCACCTCAACCACCACAATAAAATACTATGAATAGTGTAAAGTTATATCAGGATATTACATCCTTCCCCCCTTAAGAAAATTTCGTCCCCGAAATTAAATCATACGTAGGTAGTAAATAAATCCGGAAATCTAGTCTGCATATCCGACTCCAACTCCCAAGTCGTCTCCTCCACTCCATAATGTTGCCATATCACCTTAACCAAGGGTATGGTCTTCGACCGTAGTCGCCTCTCCTGTCTATCCACAATCCTAATAGGACGTGTCTCGAAAGTAGCGTTCTCACCAATCTCCAGGGTAGACCAATCTAATATATGAGAAGGGTCCCTATGGTACCTCCGTAACATAGACACATGAAATACCCCATGTACTCCTGACAACTGTGGGGGTAATGCTAATCGATAAGCTACCATCCCCACCCTCTCCAAAATCTCAAATGGCCCTATAAATCTAGGGGCTAACTTCCCCGCTATCCCAAACCTCTGTACTCCTCTACGAGGACTAACCCTCAGGAAAACATGATCCCCCACCTGAAACTCTAGAGGTCTACGTCTCCTATCCGCGTAACTCTTCTGACGTGACTGAGCTGTCAGAAGCCGCTGTCGAATCACTGTCACCACCTCTGTAGTCTGCTGCACCATCTCTGGACCCAATAATGGTCTATCTCCAACCTCTGACCAACACAACGGTGATCTACAAGGTCTCCCATATAATGCCTCAAACGGTGCCATCTGAATACTACTCTGATAGCTATTATTGTACACAAACTCCACTAGAGGAATATGAGTCTCCCAATCTCCTCGAAAGTCTATCGCACAAGCCCGAAGCATATCCTCTAGAATCTGAATAGTCCGCTCACTCTGTCCATCAGTCTGCGGATGAAAAGCTGTACCGAAGTTCAGTTTCGTCCCCAGAGTATCCTGAAAACTGCCCCAAAACCGTGAAGTAAATCTGGGATCCCGATCAGATACAATACTCAACGGTATCCCATGCAATCGGACTATCTCTCGTACATATAATCTCGTCAACGACTCAATCGAATCTGTCTGACGAATAGGCATAAAATGGGCTGTCTTTGTCAACCGATCCACAACAACCCAAATCGCATCATGTCTCCGAGGAGTCATAGGTAAACCCATCACAAAATCCATAGTGATATGCTCCCACTTCCATTCAGGTAATGGAAGCGGTTGCAATAATCCAGCAGGTCGTCGATGCTCTGCCTTTACCTGCTGACAGGTAAGACATCGAGTCACAATCTGTGCCCCATCTCTCTTCATGCCACTCCACCAATACTGCCTCCGTAAATCTCGATACATCTTAGTAGCACCAGGATGCATCGCAAATTGTGAGTAATGTGCCTCCTGAAGTATCTCCTCGCGTAACTCGGTGTCCTCTGGAACCACTAATCTGCCCCTGAATCTGACTCCACCATCAGTGCCTCTAACCCATCCCTCCATATCCTCAATGTCATCAAATAATGCATCCCCCAACTGTGCATCCAACACCCTCTGTACCAGGGTCGGACGAGCAATCAAACTCCGTAAACTCAGTACATCTCTACGCTCCTCCACATCTAGTCGATACTGACTAAGTGTATCCACCAACCCAAACTCCTGAATAGCCAACCGAGCTGCAATCAATCTCCTACTCAAGGCGTCAGCCACCACATTGGCCTTGCCCGGATGATACTGTAAAGTAAAATCAAAATCCCCAAGATACTCCATCCATCTACGATGTCTTTGGTTTAAATCTCTCTGAGTAAACAAGTACCGAAGACTCCTATGATCCGAGAATACCTCAAACCTTTCTCCATAAAGATAATATCTCCACTGCTTAATTGCGAACACTACTGCAGCCAACTCCAAATCATGCACAGGATAATTCCTCTCGTGCGGCTTCAACAAACGTGAAGCATACTCAACCACTCCCTCCTGCTGCATCAACACACAACCCAAACCAACTCCTGAAGCATCACAATATACCTGATAACCAATACCCCTGTCAGGTATCACCAACACTGGAGGTGAAGTGAGTCGAGTCTTCAACTCCTGGAAAGCCTGCTCACACACATCTGTCCACACAAATGGAGTATCCTTCCGAGTCAACTGTGTCATCGGTGCTGCAATCCGTGAGAATTCCCCAATAAAACGCCGATAGTAACCTGCTAATCCCAGGAAACTGCGAATCTCTCCTACATTTTTCGGTCTCCTCCATGCCACCACTGCCTCTACTTTCGCTGGATCCACCGCTATACCCTCCTGAGAAATCACATGCCCTAAAAATCTCACCTGAGTCACCCAAAATTCACATTTACTCAGCTTAGCATACAATCTATGCTCTCTGAGCGTCTGCAACACAATCTCCAAGTGTCTAATGTGATCTTCCTCAGTGGCTGAATAAACCAATATATCATCAATGAACACAATCACAAACTGATCCATATACGGTCTAAACACCCTGTGCATCAAATCCATAAACGCTGCAGGTGCATTGGTTAACCCAAATGGCATAACCAAGTACTCATAATGGCCAAACCGTGTGCGAAATGCTGTCTTTGGAAAATCCTCCTCTCTAATCCTCAACTGATGGTACCCCGATCTGAGATCAATCTTGGAGTAATAATGACTACCTCTCAACTGATCAAACAAATCATTAATCCTCGGCAATGGATATTCGTTCTTTACTGTCACCCTGTTCAGTTGTCGGTAGTCCACACACATACGCATCGTACCATCCTTCTTTTTCACAAACAAAACAGGTGCTCCCCAAGGTGAAGTGCTCGGTCTGATAAATCCCAACTTCTGTAAATCCGTCAACTGAGTGTCCAACTCCTTCAGCTCTGCTGGTGCCATCCTATACGGTGGTATAGAAATCGGATCTGTACCCGGGTACAACTCAATCACAAATTCAATCTCCCTCTGCGGTGGTAACCCCGGTAAATCATCGGGAAAAACATCCATATAATGCTCCACAACCGGTATAGGGTTCGAAGAATCTCCCCTCGACGCCGAAGTAATCAAACCCGCTATAACACAATCGGTGTACTGAGGATTATCTAGAAAATGTGGACACGGAAGAAATCTCGTTCCACGAAATCTAACCCTCCCCGTAGGTGTGGTCAGTGTAATCCTCCTCTCAGCACACTCTATAATCGCCTCATACTCAGTCAACCAATCCAAACCAAGAATAACATCAAAATCAGTAAATGGCATCACAAACAGATCCGCTCTAAACTCATGGTCTGAGAAACTAAATACACAGTCCCTACAGATACCACTAATCACGGTGCCTGGTCCTAGTGGTGAATCAACTATAAATCTCCTCGCCACACCCGTAATCTCCAAACCCAATGTCTCAGCAAATGATGCAGAAATAAATGAATGCGTAGCACCAGTGTCAAACAAAACACGTGCCCAAGAACTGAATAAGAGAAACCTACCTCCCAAGTGATCTCGCTCTGCTGGAACCACATCAGGCCTAAGTGCATACACTCCACCTCTCTGAACCTGCTGCTGCTGTCGCTGCTGCTGAACTAGTGGCCTACCCCGTCCTACAGGACCCCTCTGTATCGGAACCGGTGCTGGAGCTGGAGCTCTCTGACCTCCAAATACTGGCGGTGCAAATCCTCCACCCCGTGGACAATCTCTCCTGGTATGTCCTGGCAATCCACACTGGAAACATAACGGGTTGTTTGCCATAGGACAATCCCATCTCATGTGGCCCACATGACCACAAGCATAGCAATGCTGAGGCTGCTGGTCCCGCCTCGGAGCCTGTCCCTGCTGATCTGATCTCTGCCCCTGTTGACCCTGTCTCTGCCCCTGCTGAACCTGTCTAGGACCCTGCTGTCCCTGCCTGGGTCCTCGGTAACCCTGCCTCCGACTCTGAGAACCCTGTCCCTGACTCTGCTGCTGCCCCCGAGTATCAGTCCTCTGTCTGTGCTGACTACTCTCTCCAGTAGCAGATGTAGAACTCTCAAGCTTCCTCTTATGAATCTCCCAGTAATCCTTAATCTCCACTAAAGTCCTCTCCACTCCGAGTGCCTTATCAATACACTCACGATAGGTGGTGATAGTCTGAGCCGCCAAATGAGGTGAAATCTTTGGCGACAACCCTCTCCTAAATCTCAGTATCTTCTTTTCCTCTGTGCAAATATACTCCTCCCCATATCGCCCTAGCTCCTCAAAACGAGCCAGATACTGTGTCACTGTCATGTCCGGAGACTGAATCAACTCGAGAAACTCCTTAGCTTTAGCAACACGCACTGTCTGTGGTACATACTGTGCCAGAAAAGCAGTCTCAAACTCTGCCCACGGCATACCCTCCCTGCCCCGACTAACTGTCATCACCTCCCACCAAGTGAAAGCATCTCCCTCTAAAAACTCTGCAGCTAATAAAGCCCTCCTCTCCTCAGGAATCCGTAAGGTAGTCATCTTCCTGCGTAACTGGCGAACCCACTCCTCTGCTGCCACTGGATCTATCACTCCCCTATATACCGGAGGATTCGTCTTTCGTAACTCGGCTAGCTCTTTGATCGACGTATCAATCGCCAAAGGAGCTACCTGTGCCTCCACAATCTGTCCTACACCCTCCTGTAACTCACCCAAACTCAGAACCTGCTCTGGAACCTCAACAGAAGCCTGTAATGCAGCTGGCACTGGAGCAGTCATCTGTGTCACAAGTCCTGTAACAGTCTGCCCAAGAGCTCGTACCAATTTAGTAACATCCCGAACCTCCTGTCGTAAAGTAGTAACAACTGTCTCTACCCCCTGTGGTGCTAGATATCCCTCCTGATCCTCCCCAATATCATCCACTGGATCTATATTCACTCGCCGCCTGCCCCCACCTCTCCCACGTCTTCCGCCCCTACCACGTCTCGCACCCCTACCTCTCCGTCCTCGCCCCCGCTCTAATGGAGTCACCTCAGGCATACCCACCTCATCTACCCCCTGAGGCTCATCCGCCTCATGTTCTCCTCTACCCCGTCCATATCCTCGCACCCGAGTACTACGTGTGTCAACCATATCTGGAAAATATAACACACATATACATAAATCTAAAGCAGGAAACACCAAAAGTAAAAACTCACCAGGTCAGCGGGGAAACGCATGATGTGTAGCCAACAAAATAACCTAGGTAACCTAACCACTGTAAGTTTCTAAACCTACACCTCTGATACCAATCTGTCACGCCCCTCTCTCCTAAGATATACCGAAGTATACCTATACCACAGGAACGTGACCGGCAGGGGACACCCTATCCCCCGGACCAGATCCCAACCAGATCCCAAATCTAAAACTAAACCCAACAGACATAATCATAATAATAATAAAAACTACCATAATATCCACAAAGTACATCCACCTATGTACATATACAACAGCGGAATAATAAAATATATCTACCCGATACCAAACCGTATAGTATCTACAAATACAATACAATAAGTTCTCACACCCACACTGAAGAGTCAGCCCAAGGCTACACACCAGCTCACGCATCCCTCTGCCGACCGCCATCACCTACATCCAACTCACCTGAAAGGGGATAAAGAAGAGGGGTGAGCCACAAAGCTCAGTAGGGCGTAGAGAGGAAACGCCAATATCCATAAATAATAGTAATAAATCCAGAAATGTAATGCATAGTATGCAATACAGTAAATATACATCCATCAGTAAGTAAACCAAATAGCACAATAGCCGATAAGGCTAAACAGCACTGGAACCACCCACACTGGTCTCCAGAAATCCATACACTAATCCAATCAAGCGAAATGGTAGCCGATAAGGCTATCCAACACTGTAACCACCAAATCAATCTCCAATAATCCATCACACCCCCTGGACCCCACCCTAATCCCCGTAGGGTGTCTCCCAGTCCAGGTCCACACCGAAACTGGATGAGGATCGGGTATCCCGATAGCATAGCCTACACCAGAGGGCGTCCCCTGTGATGCACCCCATCTCAGACGGTCCACCGGTATATATATCCGGTCTGTATATGTATATATATCATCCATCAGAAATCCATATCCGATCATTTGGGCGCCTATATGGGCCCACAATCCACGTCCACATCCAACACCTCCAATCACCACTCACAGAAACATACCAACAGTGATATATAACAGAGAATATAAATCAACATGTAAACAGGTCGTATTTCCACCCCCGGAAACCAACAAAACCATAACATCGTCAGAGTCCGTAAAATCAGAACTCTAAAGTCACATGCAAGAGTAAGGAAACCCCTACCTGGAAATCGGAAAGCAAATACCACGCAAACGTCCCCGTCAACCCCTGACTCTGATAGTCAACCCGCTTCAAATCTCAACTGAGATTACCGTCTACACCGAAAAACACGATATACGAAAATACAATTAAAATACGGTCGGTCAACTATGGTCAACGGTCAAACAGTATTGAACCGGGCCAAACAGTGCAAAACCGGTCAAACCGGGTCAAACAGTGCAAAACCGGGTCAAACAGTGGCAAACCGGGTGAAACAGTGGCAAACCGGGTCAAACCGGGTCAAACAGTGGCAAACCGGGTCAAACAGACCAGTCAACCGAGTCAACTCGGCCTGACTCGGTCAACTCGGCTGAAACCCATTCAACACTACCACCGGAGATCCGGCCACCCAAACCTGCCAAATCTTATATCAAATCGAAGAGCTCGATGAGATGAACTCATAGGTACCTGAAAGAAGTCAAACCATCGCCGGAATCGACCGGATCGACCAAAAGAAATTCAAGGTGACCGAAACTTCAAACTCCGATATCTCCCTAACCGTAGCTCCGATCGACTTGATTCAAGTTGGGTTACACTCGTCTCGTCAATACGCTTCTTTTGATACCAAACACAGCCATCATCGTCACCGGAATCAGAAAATCACCAGGAGAGAGAAAGGTGTACGGGAGAGAGAAGAGTTGTGAGGAAGAGGGTGTATTTGTAAATAGTGAGAAATCTGGGTATTTAACTTATTTACTTAAAACTTCACTGTAGTCCCTGAAATTTTACGAAAATGCCACTCACCAAATGTAAAAATCCAACTAACTAAAAAAAAACATAATAAATCCAATTTAAATCCGATTTGTGTGATTCTTGCGTCTAAAATTTTCTTTTAAAATCCTCCACTTATGAAAAATATTTCCAGATTTTTATCTTAATTTAATTTTTATTCTCTTCAAATACCGGTTCACCAACACAGAGGTTCCCTCCACCTCAACCACCACAATAAAATACTATGAATAGTGTAAAGTTATATCAGGATATTACAGGAATGCTCAATTCCATGCATAGAAAAGTTTTTCACATTTCGTGCAATTGTGAACTTAACTTGGTCCATTGGCTTCTTTACCTAACGAAACGATGTCCAAAAGATAAACTAGCAAGTTAAGACTTCTAAGAACACCGAGTAGAGTATACCGGTCCATTTCGATGCCTTAGGAATGCTCAATTCTATGCATAGAGAAGTTTTTCATGTTTCGTGACATTTTGAACTTAACTTTGTATATTGGCTTCTTTACCTAACGAAACGTTGTCCAAACGCTAAACTAGAAAGTTAAGACTTTTGAGAACACTAAATAGAGCATAAAGGTCCATTTTGATGCCTTCGTAATGCTCAATTCTATGCATGGACAAGTTTTTCACGTTTCGTGCCATTTTGAACTTAACTTGGTTCTATTGGCTTCTTTACCTAACGAAACGATGTCCAAAAGCTAAACTAGCAAGTTAAGACTTCTAAGAACACCCATTAGAGTATACCGGTCCATTTTTATGCCTTAGGAATGCTCAATTCTATGCATAGACAAGTTTTTCCTGTTTCGTGCCATTTTGAACTTAACTTGGTCTATTGGCTTCTTTACCTAACGAAACGTTGTCCAAAAGCTAAACAAGCAAGTTAAGACTTCCAAGAATACTAAATAGAGCATAACGGTCCATTTTGATGCCTTAGGAATGCTCAATTCCATGCGTGGCATGTTTTTCAAGTTTCGTGCCATTTTGAACTTAACTTCGTCTATTGGCTGCCTTACCTAACGAAACGATGTGCAAAAGCTAAACTAGCAAGTTAAGACTTCTAAGAACACTGAATAGAGTATAACGGTCTATTTTGATGCCTTAGGAATGCTCACTTCAGTGCATACGCAAGTTTTCCACGATTCGTGCAATTTTGAACTTAACTTGGTCTATTGGCTTCTTTACCTATTGAAACGTTGTCCAAAAGCTAAACTAGCAAGTTAAGACTACCAAGAACACTACAAAGAGTATAACGCTCTATTTTGATGCCTTAGGAATGCCCAATTCTATGCATGGCAACTTTTTCATGTTTCGTGCCATTTTGAACTTAACTTGGTCTATTGGCTTCTTTACCTAACGAAACATTGTCCACAAGCTAAACTAGCAAGTTAAGACTTCAAAGAAGACTAAATAGAGTATAACGGTCCACTTTGATAAATTAGGAATGCTCAATTCCATGCATAGAAAATTTTTTCACATTTCGTGCAATTATGAACTTAACTTGGTCCATTGGCTTCTTTACCTAACGAAACGATGTCCAAAAGATAAACTAGCAAGTTAAGACTTCTAAGAACACCGAGTAGAGTATACCGGTCCATTTTGATGCCTTGGGAATGCGCACTTCTATGCATAGACAAGTTTTTCATGTTTCGTGCCATTTTGAACTTAACTTGGTCTATTGGCTTCTTTACCTAACGAAACGTTGTCCAAAAGCTAAACTAGAAAGTTCAGACTTCTAAGAACACTAAATAGAGCATAACGGCCCATTTTGATGCCTTAGTAATGCTCAATTCTATACATGGATAAGTTTTTCACGTTTCGTGCCATTTTGAACTTAACTTGGTTCTATTGGCTTCTTTACCTAACGAAACGATGTCCAAAAGCTAAACTAGCAAGTTAAGACTTCTAAGAACACCAAATAGAGTATAACGGTCTATTTTAATGCGTGAGGAATGCTCAATTCTATGCATGCGTAAGTTTTCCATGTTTCGTGCAATTTTGAACTTAACTTGGTCAATTGGCTTCTTTACCTAAGGAAACGTTGTCCAAAAGCTAAACTAGAAAGTTAAGACTTCGAAGAACACTAAAAAGAGTATAACGGTCTATTCTCGTGCCTTAGGAATGCTCAATTCTATGCATGGCTAGTTTTTTCATGTTTCATGCCATTTTGAACTTAACTTGGTCTATTGGCTTCTTTACCTAACGAAACATTGTCCAAAAGCTAAACTACCAGGTTAAGAGTTCTAAGAACACTAAATAGAGTATAACGGTCCACTTTGATGCCTTAGGAATGCTCAATTCCTTGCATAGACAAGTTTTTCACATTTCGTGCAATTGTGAACTTAACTTGGTCTATTGGCTTCTTTACCTAACGAAACGATGTCCAAAAGCTAAACTAGCAAGTTAAGACTTCTAAGAACACTAAATAGAGTATAACGGTCGATTTTGATGCCTTAGGAATGCTCAATTCTATGCATAGACAAGTTTTTCGGTTTCGTGCCATTTCGAACTTTGCTTGGTCTACTGGCTTCTTTACCTAACGAAACGATGTCCAAAAGCTAAACTAGCAAGTTAAGACTTCTAAGAACACTAAATAGAGTGTAACGGTCTATTTTGATGCCTTAGGAATGCTCAATTCTATGCATAGACAAGTTTTTCATGTTTCGTGCAATTGTGAACTTAACTTGGTCTATTGGCTTCTTTACCTAACGAAACAATGTCCAAAAGCTAAACTAGCAAGTTAGGACTTCAAAGAACACTAAATAGATTATAACTGTCTATCTTGATGCTTTAGGAATGCTCAATTCTATGTCCATGCGTAAGTTTTCCATGTTTCGTGCAATTTTGAACTTAACTTGGTCTATTGGCTTCTTTACCTAACGAAACGTTGTCCAAAAGCTAAACTAGCAAGTTAAGACTTCCAAGAACACTAAAACGAGTATAACGCTCTATTTTGATGCCTTAGGAATGCTCAATTCTATGCATGGCAACTTTTTCATGTTTCGTGACATTTTGAACTTAACTTGGTCTATTGGCTTCTTTACCTAACGAAAACATTGTCCAAAAGCTAAACTACGAAGTTAAGACTTCGAAGAACACTAAATAGAGTATAACGGTCCATTTTGATGCCTTAGGAATGCTCAATTCCATGCATAGACAAGTTTTTCACATTTCGTGAATTGTGAACTTAACTTTCTGTATTGGCTTCTTTACCTAACGAAACATTGTCCAAAAGCTAAACTAGCAAGTTAAGAGTTCTAAGAACACTAAATTGAGTATAACGGTTCACTTTGATGCCTTAGGAATGCTCAATTCCATGCATAGACAAGTTTTTCACATTTCGTGCAATTGTGAACTTAACTTGGTCTATTGGCTTCTTTACCTAACGAAACAATGTCCAAAAGCTAAACTAGCAAGTTAAGACTTCTAAGAACACCAAGTAGAGTATACCGGTCCATTTTGATGCCTTCGGAATGCTCAATTCTATGCATAGACAATTTTTTCATGTTTCGTGCCATTTTGAACTTAACCTGGTCTATTGGCTTCTTTACCTAGCTAAACGCTGTCCAAAAGCTAAACCAGAAAGTTAAGACTTCTAAGAACACTAAATAGAGCATAACGGTCCATTTTGATGCCTTAGTAATGCTCAATTCTATGCATGGACAAGTTTTTCACGTTTCGTGCCATTTTGAACTTAACTTGGTTCTATTGGCTTCTTTACCTAACGAAACGATGTCCAAAAGCTAAACTAGCAAGTTAAGACTTATAAGAAAACTAAATAGAGCATAAAGGTCCATTTTGATGCCTTAGGAAGGCTCAATTCTATGCATGGACAAGTTTTTCACGTTTCGTTGCCATTTTGAACTTAACTTGGTCTATTGGCTTCCTTACCTGACGAAACGATGTCTAAAAGCTAAACTAGCAAGTCAAGACTTCTAAGAACACTAATTTGATGCCTTAGGAATGCTCACTTCTACGCGTGGCAAGTTTTTCCTATTTCGTGCAATTTTGAACTTAACTTGGTCTACTGGCTTCCTTACCTAACGAAATGATGTCCAAAAGCTAAACTAGCAATTTAGGACTCTTAAGAACACTGAATATAGTATAACGGTCTATTTTGATGCCTTAGGAATGCTCAGTTCTATGCATGCGCAAGTTTTTGTACATTTCGTGCAATTGTGAACTTTACTTGGTCCATTGGGTTCTTTACCTAACGAAACGATGTCCAAAAGCTAAACTAGCAAGTTAAGACTTCTAAGAACAGCCAATAGAGCATACCGGTCCATTTTGATGCCTTAGGAATGCTCAATTCTATGCATAGACAAGTTTTTCATGTTTCGTGCCATTTTGAACTTAACTTGGTCTATTGGCTTCTTTACCTAACGAAACGTTGTACAAAAGATAAACAAGCAAGTTAAGACTTCCAACAACACTAAATAGAGCATAACGGTCCATTTTGATGCCTTAGGAATGCTCATGTCTATGCGTGGCAAGTTTTTCAAGTTTCGTGGCAATTTGAACTTAACTGGGTCTATTGGCTGCCTTACCTAACGAAACGATGTCCAAAAGCTAAACTAGCAAGTTAAGACTTCTAAGAACACTGAATAGAGTATAACGGTCTATTTTGATGCCTTAGGAATGCTCAATTCTATGCATACGCAAGTTTTCCACGATTCGTGCAATTTTGAACTTAACTTGGTCTATTCGCTTCTTTACCTAACGAAACGTTGTCCAAAAGCTAAACTAGTAAGTTAAGACTTCCAAGAACACTAAAAAGAGTATAACGCTCTATTTTGATGCCTTAGGAATGCTCAATTCTATGCATGGCAACTTTTTCATGTTTCGTGCCATTTTAAACTTAACTTGGTCTATTGGCTTCTTTACCTAACGAAACATTGTACAAAGCTAAACTACCAAGTTAAGACTTCGAAGAACACTAAATAGAGTATAACGGTCCATTTTGATACCTTAGGAATGCTCAATTCCATGCATAGACAAGTTTTTCACATTTCGTCAATTGTGAACTTAACTTGGTCCATTGGCTTCTTTACCTAACGAAACGATGTCCAAAAGCTAAACTAGCAATTTAAGACTTCTAAGAACACCAAGTAGAGTGTACCAGTCTATTTTGATGCCCTAGGAATGCTCAACTCTATGCATAGACAAGTTTTTCATGTTTTGTGCCATTTTGAACTTAACTTGGTCTATTGGCTTCGTTACCTAACGAAACGTTGTCCAAAAGCTAAACTAGAAAGTTAAGATTTCTAAGAACACTAAATAGAGCATAACGGTCCATTTTGATGCCTTAGTAATGCTCAATTCTATGCATGGACAAGTTTTTCACCTTTCATGCCATTTTGAACTTAACTTGGTTCCATTGGCTTCTTTACCTAACGAAACGATGTCCAAAATCTAAACTAGCAAGTTAAGACTTCTAAGAACACTAAATAGAGCATAAAGGCCCATTTTGATGCCTTAGGAATGCTCAATTCTATGCATGGACAAGTTTTTCACGTTTCGTGCCATTTTGAACTTAACTTGGTCTATTGGCTTCCTTACCTGACGAAACGATGTCTAAAAGCTAAACTAGCAATTAAGACTTCTAAGAACACTAAATAGAGTATAACGGTCTAATTTGATGCCTTAGGAATGCTCAATTCTACGCGTAGCAAGTTTTTCATGTTTCGTGCCATTTTGAACTTAACTTGGTCTATTGGCTGCCTTACCTAACGAAACGATGTCCAAAAGCTAAACTAGCAAGTTAAGACTTCTAAGAACACTGAATAGAGTATAACGGTCTATTTTTGATGCCTTAGGAAAGCTCAATTCTATGCATACGCAAGTTTTCCACGATTCGTGCAATTTTGAACTTAACATGGTCTATTGGCTTCTTTACCTAACGAAACGTTGTCCAAAAGCTAAACTAGCAAGTTAAGACTTCCAAGAACACTAAAAAGAGTATAACGCTCTATTTTGATGCCTTAGGAATGCTCAATTCTATGCATGGCAACTTTTTCATGTTTCGTGCCATTTTGAACTTAACTTGCTCTATTGGCTTCTTTACCTAACGAAACATTGTCCACAAGCTAAACTAGCAAGTTAAGACTTCGAAGAACACTAAATAGAGTATAACGGTCCACTTTGATGCCTTAGGAATGCTCAATTCCATGCATAGAAAAGTTTTTCACATTTCGTGCAATTGTGAACTTAACTTGGTCCATTGGCTTCTTTACCTAACGAAACGATGTCCAAAAGATAAACTAGCAAGTTAAGACTTCTAAGAACACCGAGTAGAGTATACCGGTCCATTTTGATGCCTTAGGAATGCTCAATTCTATGCACAGACAAGTTTTTTCATGTTTCGTGACATTTTGAACTTAACTTTGTCTATTGGCTTCTTTACCTAACGAAACGTTGTCCAAAAGCTAAACTAGAAAGTTAAGACTTCTGAGAACACTGAATAGAGCATAATGGTCCATTTTGATGCCTTAGTAATGCTCAATTCTATGCATGGACAAGTTTTTCACGTTTCGTGCCATTTTGAACTTAACTTGGTTCTATTGGCTTCTTACCTAACGAAACGATGTCCAAAAGCTAAACTAGCAAGTTAAGACTTCTAAGAACACTAAATAGAGCATAAAAGTCCATTTTGATGCCTTAGGAATGCTCAATTCTATGCATGGATAAGTTTTTCACGTTTCGTGCCATTTTTAACTTAACTGGGTCTATTGGCTTCCGTACCTGACGAAACGATGTCCAAAAGCTAAACTAGCAAGTTAAGACATCTAAGAACACTAAATAGAGTATAACGGTCTAATTTGATGCCTTAGGAATGCTCAATTCTACGCGTCGCAATTTTTTTCATGTTTCGTGCCATTTTGAACTTAACTTGGTCTATTGGCTTCTTTACCTAACGAAACGATGTCCAAAGCTAAACTAGCAAGTTAAGACTTGTAAGAACACTAAATAGAGCATAACGGTCTATTATGATGCCTTAGGAATGCTCAATTCTATGCATGGACAAGTTTTTCACGTTTCGTGCCATTTTGAACTTAACTTGGTCTATTGGCTTCCTTACCTGACGAAACGATGTCTAAAAGCTAAACTAGCAAAGTCAAGACTTCTAAGAACACTAAATAGAGTATAACGGTCTAATTTGATGCCTTAGGAATGCTCACTTCTACGCGTGGCAAGTTTTTCCTGTTTCGTGCCATTTTGAACTTAACTTGGTCTACTGGCTTCCTTACCTAACGAAATGATGTCCAAAAGCTAAACTAGCAATTTAAGACTCTTAAGAACACTGAATATAGTATAACGGTCTATTTTGATGCCTTGGGAAAGCTCAGTTCTATGCATGCGCAAGTTTTTGTACATTTCGTGCAATTGTGAACTTTACTTGGTCATTGGGTTCTTTACCTAACGAAACGATGTCCAAAAGCTAAACTAGCAAGTTAAGACTTCTAAGAACACCCAATATGAGTATACCGGTCCATTTTGATGCCTTAGGAATGCTCAATTCTATGCATAGACAAGTTTTTCATGTTTCGTGCCATTTTGAACTTAACTTGGTCTATTGGCTTCTTTACCTAACGAAACGTTGTACAAAAGATAAACAAGCAAGTTAAGACTTCCAACAACACTAAATAGAGCATAACGGTCCATTTTGATGCCTTAGGAATGCTCATGTCTATGCGTGGCAAGGTTTTTCAAGTTTCGTGGCAATTTGAACTTAACTGGGTCTATTGGCTGCCTTACCTAACGAAACGATGTCCAAAAGCTAAACTACCAAGTTAAGACTTCTAAGAACACTGAATAGAGTATAACGGTCTATTTTGATGCCTTAGGAATGCTCAATTCTATGCATACGCAAGTTTTCCACGATTCGTGCAATTTTGAACTTAACTTGGTCTATTGGCTTCTTTACCTAACAAAACGTTGTCTAAAAGCTAAACTAGCAAGTTAAGACTTCCAAGAACACTAAAAAGAGTATAACGCTCTATTTTGATGCCTTAGGAATGCTCAATTCTACGCATGGCAACTTTTTCATGTTTCGTGCCATTTTGAACTTAACTTGGTCTATTGGCTTCTTTACCTAACGAAACATTGTCCAAAAGCTAAACTACCAAGTTAAGACTTCGAAGAACACTAAATAGAGTATAACGGTCCCTTTTGATGCCTTAGGAATGCTCAATTCCATGCATAGACAAGTTTTTCACATTTCGTGAATTGTGAACTTAACTTGGTCCAATGGCTTCTTTACCTAACGAAACGATGTCCAAAAGCTAAACTAGCAATTTAAGACTTCTAAGAACACCAAGTAGAGTGTACCGGTCCATTTTGATGCCCTAGGAATGCTCAATTCTATGCATAGACAAGTTTTTCATGTTTTGTGCCATTTTGAACTTAACTTGGTCTATTGGCTTCGTTACCTAACGAAACGTTGTCCAAAAGCTAAACTAGAAAGTTAAGACTTCTAAGAACACTAAATAGAGCATAACGGTCCATTTTGATGCCTTAGTAATGCTCAATTCTATGCATGGACAAGTTTTTCACCTTTCATGCCATTTTGAACTTAACTTGGTTCCATTGGCTTCTTTACGTAACGAAACGATGTCCAAAATCTAAACTAGCAAGTTAAGACTTCTAAGAACACTAAATAGAGCATAAAGGTCCATTTTGATGCCTTAGGAATGCTCAATTCTATGCATGGACAAGTTTTTCACGTTTCGTGCCATTTTGAACTTAACTTGGTCTATTGGCTTCCTTACCTGACGAAACGATGTCTAAAAGCTAAACTAGCAATTAAGACTTCTAAGAACACTAAATAGAGTATAACGGTCTAATTGATGCCTTAGGAATGCTCAATTCTACGAGTAGCAAGTTTTTCATGTTTCGTGCCATTTTGAACTTAACTTGGTCTATTGGCTGCCTTACCTAACGAAACGATGTCCTAAAGCTAAACTAGCAAGTTAAGACTTCTAAGAACACTGAATAGAGTATAACGGTCTATTTTGATGCCTTAGGAAAGCTCAATTCTATGCATACGCAAGTTTTCCACGATTCGTGCAATTTTTGAACTTAACATGGTCTATTGGCTTCTTTACCTAACGAAACGTTGTCCAAAAGCTAAACTAGCAAGTTAAGACTTCCAAGAACACTAAAAGAGTATAACGCTCTATTTTGATGCCTTAGGAATGCTCAATTCTATGCATGGCAACTTTTTCATGTTTCGTGCCATTTTGAACTTAACTTGCTCTATTGGCTTCTTTACCTAACGAAACATTGTCCACAAGCTAAACTAGCAAGTTAAGACTTCGAAGAACACTAAATAGAGTATAACGGTCCACTTTGATGCCTTAGGAATGCTCAATTCCATGCATAGAAAAGTTTTTCACATTTCGTGCAATTGTGAACTTAACTTGGTCCATTGGCTTCTTTACCTAACGAAACGATGTCCAAAAGATAAACTAGCAAGTTAAGACTTCTAAGAACACCGAAGTAGAGTGTACCGGTCCATTTTGATGCCTTAGGAATGCTCAATTCTATGCACAGACAAGTTTTTCATGTTTCGTGGACATTTTGAACTTAACTTTGTCTATTGGCTTCTTTACCTAACGAAACGTTGTCCAAAAGCTAAACTAGAAAGTTAAGACTTCTGAGAACACTGAATAGAGCATAATGGTCCATTTTGATGCCTTAGTAATGCTCAATTCTATGCATGGACAAGTTTTTTCACGTTTCGTTGCCATTTTGAACTTAACTTGGTTCTATTGGCTTCTTTACCTAACGAAACGATGTCCAAAAGCTAAACTAGCAAGTTAAGACTTCTAAGAACACTAAATAGAGCATAAAGTCCATTTTGATGCCTTAGGAATGCTCAATTCTATGCATGGATAAGTTTTTCACGTTTCGTGCCATTTTTTAACTTAACTGGGTCTATTGGCTTCCGTACCTGACGAAATGATGTCCAAAAGCTAAACTAGCAAGTTAAGACATCTAAGAACACTAAATAGAGTATAACGGTCTAATTTGATGCCTTAGGAATGCTCAATTCTACGCGTCGCAATTTTTTCATGTTTCGTGCCATTTTGAACTTAACTTGGTCTATTGGCTTCCATACCTAACGAAACGATGTCCAAAAGCTAAACTAGCAATTTAAGACATCTAATAACACTGAATATAGTATAACGGTCTATTTTGATGCCTTAGGAATGCTCAATTCTATGCATGCGCAAGTTTTTGTATATTTCGTGCAATTGTGAACTTTACTTGGTCCATTGGCTTCTTTACCTAACGAAACGATGTTCAAAAGCTAAACTAGCAAGTTAAGACTTCTAAGAACACCCAATAGAGTATACCGGTCCATTTTGATGCCTTAGGAATGCTCAATTCTATGCATAGACAAGTTTTTCGTGTTTCGTGCCATTTTGAACTTAACTTGGTCTATTGGCTTCTTTACCTAACGAAACGTTGTGCAAAAGCTAAACTAGCAAGTTAAGACTTCCAAGAACACTAATAAGAGTATAACGGTCTTTTTTGATGCCCTAGGAGTGCTCAATTCTACCCGTGGCAAGTTTTTCATGTTTCGTGCCACTTTGAACTTAACTTGGTCTATTGGCTTCTTTACCTAACGAAACATTGTCCAAAAGCTAAACAACAAAGTTAAGACTTCCAAGAACACTAAATAGAGCATGACGGTCCATTTTGATGCCTTAGGAATGCTCAATTCTATGCATGGACAAGTTTTTCGGGTTTCGTGCGATTTTGAACTTAACTTGGTCTATTGGCTTCCTTACCTAATGAAACGATGTCCAAAAGCTAAACTAGCCAGTTAAGACTTCTAAGAACACTAAATAGAGTATAACGATCTAATTTGATGCCTTAGGAATGCTCAATTCTACACGTGGCAAGTTTTTCATGTTTCGTGCCATTTTGAACTTAACTTGGTCCATTGGCTTCCTTACCTAATGAAACGATGTCCAAAAGCTAAACTATCAATTTAAGGACTTCTAAGAACACTGAATATAGTATAACGGTCTATTTTGATGCCTTCGCAACGCTCAATTTTATGCATACGCAAGTTTTTGTACATTTCGTGCAATTGTGAACTTTACTTGGTCCATTGGCTTCTTTACCTAACGAAACGATGTCCAAAAGCTAAAGTAGCAAGTTAAGACTTCTAAGAACACCCAATAGAGTATACCGGTCCATTTTGATGCCTTAGGGAATGCTCAATTCTGTGCATAGCAAAGTTTTTCATGTTTCATGCCATTTCGAACTTAACTTGGTCTATTGGCTTCCTTACCTAACGAAAGGTTGTCCAAAAGCTAAACTAGACGGTTAAGACTTCTAAGAACACTAAATAGAGCACAACGGTCCATTT
The DNA here is from genome assembly GCF_013401445.1 of Tripterygium wilfordii. Taxonomy (NCBI): domain Eukaryota; kingdom Viridiplantae; phylum Streptophyta; class Magnoliopsida; order Celastrales; family Celastraceae; genus Tripterygium; species Tripterygium wilfordii. Next base: position 95,477 of record NW_024056429.1, read on the forward strand.
TGATGCCTTAGGAATGCTCTATTCTATGCATGCGCAAGTTTTTGTACATTTCATGCAATTGTGAACTTAACTTGGTCCATTCGCTTCTTTACCTAACGAAACGATGTCCAAAAGCTAAACTAGCAAGTTAAGACTTTTAAGAACACCAAATAAAGTATACCGGTCAATTTTGATGCCTTAGTAATGCTCAATTCTATGCCTTAGGAATGCTCATGTTTCGTGCCATTCTGAACTTAACTTGGTCTATTGGCTTCTTTACCCAACGAAACATTGTCCAAAAGCTTAACTAGAAATTTAATACTTCTAAGAACACTAAATAGATCATAACGATCCATTTTTGATGCCTTAGAAATGCTCAATTCTATGCATGCCAAGTTCTTCATGTTTCATACCATTTTGAACTTAACTTGGTCTATTGGCTTCCTTACCTAACGAAACGATGTCCAAAAACTAAATAACAAGTTAAGACTTCTAAGAACACTGAATAGAGTATAACGGTCTATTTTGATGCCTTAGGAATGCTCAATTCTATGCCTGCGCAACTTGTCCACGTTTCGTGCAATTTTTAACTTAACTTGGTCTATGGCTTCTTTACCTACGAAACATTGTCCAAAAGCTAAACTAGCAATTTAAGACTTCAAAGAACACTAAATAGAGTATAACGGTCCACTTTGACGCCTTAGGAATGGTCAATTCCATGCATAGACAAGTTTTTCACATTTCGGGCAATTATGAACTTAACTTGGTCTATTGGCTTCTTTACCTAACGAAACGAAGTCCAAAAGCTAAAGAAGCAAGTTCAGACTCCGAAGAACACTAAATAGAGTATAACGGTCCATTTTGATGCCTTAGGAATGCTCAATTCTATGCATAGACAAGTTTTTCACGTTTCGTGCAATTTTGAACCTAACTTGGTCTATTGGCTTCTTTACCTAACGAATCTTTGTCCAAAAGCTAAAATAGCAAGTTAAGACTTCTAAGAACACTAAATAGAGCGTAACGGTCCATTTTGATTCCTCAGGAATGCTCAATTCTATGCATGGACAAGTTTTTCACGTTTCGTGCCATTTCGAACTTAACTTGGTCTATTGGGTTCTTTACCTAACGAAACGATTTCCAAAAGCTAAAACTAGTAAGTTAAGACTTCTAAGAACACTAAATATAATATAACGGTCTATTTTGATGGCTTAGGAATGCTCAATTCTATTCATGCGCAAGTTTTCCATGTTTCGTTGCAATTTTGAACTTAACCTGGTCTATTGGCTTCTTTACCCAACGAAACGATGTCCAAAAGGTAAACTAGCAAGTTAAGACTTCTAAGAACACTAATTAGAGCGTAACGGTCCATTTTGATGCCTTAGGAATGCTCAATTCTATGCCATGGACAAGTTTTTCACTTTTCGTGCCATTTTGAACTTAACATGGTCTATTGGCTTCCTTACCTATCCAAACGATGTCCAAAACCTAAACTAGCAAGTTAAGACTTCTAAGAACACTAAATAGAGTATAACGGTCTATTTTGACGCCCTTAGGACTGCCTCAATTCTATGCATGCGCAAGTTTTCCACGTTTCGTGCAATTTTGAACTTAACTTGGTTTATTGGCTTCTTTACCTAACGAACGTGTCCAAAAGCTAAACGAGCAAGGTTAAGACTTCCAAGAACACTAAATAGAGATAACGGTCCATTTTGATGCCTTAGGAATGCTCAATTCTATGCATCGCAAGTTTTTCATGTTTCGTGCCATTTTGAACTTAACTTGGTCTATTGGCTTCCTTACCTAATGAAACGATGTGCAAAAGCTAAAATAGCAAGTTAAGACTTCTACGAACACTTAATAGAGTTTAACGGTCTATTTTGATGCCTTAGGAATGCTCAATTCTATGCATGCGAAAGTTTTCCATGTTTCGTGCAATTTTGAACTTAACTTGGTCTATCGGCTTCTTTACCCTAACGAAACGTTGTCCAAAAGCTAAACTAGCAAGTTAAGACTTCCAAGAACCCTAAAAAGAGTATAACGCTCTATTTTGATGCCTTAGAAATGCTCAATTCTATGCATGGCAAGTTTTTCATGTTTCGTGCCATTTGAACTTAACTTGGTCTATTGGCTTCCTTACCTAACGAAACGATGTGCAAAAGCTAAAATAGCAAGTTAAGACTTCTACGAACACTTAATAGAGTTTAACGGTCTATTTTGATGCCTTAGGAATGCTCAATTCTATGCATGCGCAAGTTTCCATGTTTCGTGCAATTTTGAACTTAACTTGGTCTATCGGCTTCTTTACCTAACGAAACGTTGTCCAAAAGCTAAACTAGCAAGTTAAGACTACCAAGAACACTAAAAGAGTATAACGCTCTATTTTGATGCCTTAGGAATGCTCAATTCTACGCGTGGCAAGTTTTTCATGTTCCGTGTCATTTTGAACTTAACTTGGTCTATTGGCTTCTTTACCTAACGAAACATTGTCCAAAAGCTAAACTAGCAAGTTAAGACTTCTAAGAACACTAAATAGAGTATAACGGTCCACTTTGATGCCTTAGGAATGCTCAATTCCATGCATAGACAAGTTTTCCACATTTAGTTGCAATTGTGAACTTAACTTGGTCTATTGGCTTCTTACCTGACGAAACGAAGTTCAAAAGCTAAACTAGCAAGTTCAGACTTCTAAGAACACTAAATAGAGTATACTGGTCCATTTTGATGCCTTAGGAATGCTCAATTCTATGCATAGACAAGTTTTTCACGTTCGTGCAATTTTGAACCTAACTTGGTCTATTGACTTCATTTACCTAACGAAACATTGTCCAAAAGCTAAAATAGCAAGTTAAGACTTTCTAAGAACACTAAATAGAGCATAACGGTCCATTTTGATTCCTTCGGAATGCTCAATTCTATGAATGGACAAGTTTTTCACGTTTCGTGCCATTTGAACTTAACTTGGTCTATTGGCTTCTTACCTAACGAAACGATGTTCAAAAGCTAAACTACCAAGTTAAGACTTCTAAGAACACCCAATAGAGTATAACGCTCCATTTTGATGCCTTAGGAATGCTCATTCTATGCATGGCAAGTTTTCATGTTTCGTGTCATTTTAAACTTAACTTGGTCTATTGGCTTCTTTACCTAACCAACCGTTGTCCAAAAGCTAAACTCGCAAGTTAAGACTTCTAAGAACACAAAAGATGTATAACGGTCCATTTTGATGCCTTAGGAGTGCACAATTCTATGCATGGATAAGTTTTTCACGTTTCGTGCCATTTTGAACTTAACTTGGTCTATTGGCTTCTTTACCTAACGAAACGATGTCCAGAAGCTAAAATAGCAAGTTAAGACTTCCAAGAACACTAAAAAGAGTATAACAGTCCATTTTGATGCCTTAGGAATGCTCAATTCTATGCATGGATAAGTTTTTCACGTTTCGTGCAATTTTGAACTTAACTTGGTCTATTGGGTTCTTACCTAACGAAACAATGTCCAAAAGCTAACGTAGCAGGTTAAGACTTCTAAGAACACTAAATAGAGCATTAGGTCCATTTTGATTCCTTAGGAATGCTCAATTCTATGCATGGACAAGTTTTTCACGTTTCGTGCCATTTTGAACTTTACTTGGTCTATTAGCTTCTTTACCTAACGAACGTTGTCCAAAAGCTAAACTAGCAAGTTAAGACTTCTAAGAACACTAGATAGAGCATAGCGGTCCATTTTGATGCTTAGGACTGCTCAATTCTTTGCATAGACATGTTTTTCACGTTTTCGTGCCATTTGGAACTTAACTGGTCTATTGGCTTCTTTACCTAACGAAACGATGTCCAAAAGCTAAAATAGCAATTTAATACTTCTAAGAACACTAAATAAAGTATAACGGTCTATTTTGATGCCTTAGGAATGCTCAATTCTATGCATGCGCAAGTTTTCCATGTTTCGTGCAATTTTGAACTTAACTTGGTCTATTGGCTTCTTTACCTAACGAAACGTTGTCCAAAAGCTAAACTAGCAATTTAAGACTTCTTAGAACACTAAATAGAGTATAACGGTCCATTTTGATGCCTTAGGAATGCTCAATTCTATGCATGGCATGTTTTTCATGTTTCGTGTCATTTTAAACTTAACTTGGTCTATTGGCTTCTTTACCTAACGAAACATTGTCCAAAAGCTAAACTAGTAAGTTAAGACTTCTAAGAACACTAAATAGAGCATAACGGTCCATTTTTGATGCCTTAGCAATGCTCAATTCTATGCATGGACATGTTTTTCACGTTTCGTGCCATTTGGAACTTAACTTGGTGTATTGGCTTTCTTTGCCTAACGAAACGTTGTCCAAAAGCTAAACTAGCAATTTAATACTTCTAGGAACACTAAATAGAGTATAACGGTCTATTTTGATGCCTTAGGAATGCTCAATTCTATGCATGCGCCAGTTTTCCATGTTTCGTTGAAATTTGAACTTAACTTGGCCTATTGGCTTCTCTACCTAACGAAACGTTGTCCAAAAAGCTAACTAGAAAGTTAAGACTTCTAAGAACACTAAAGAGAGTATAACGGTCCATTTTGATGCCTTAGGAATGCTCAATTCAATGCATGGCAAGTTTTTCATGTTTCGTGTCATTTAAACTTAACTTTGGTCTATTGGCTTCTTTACCTAACGAAACATCGTCCAAAAGCTAAACTAGCAAGTTAAGACTTCTAAGAACACTAAATAGAGCATAACGGTCCATTTTGATGCCTTAGGAATGCTCAAATCTATGCATGGACATGTTTTTTCACGTTTCGTGCAATTTTGAACTAACTTCGTCTATTGGCTTCTTTACCTAACGAAACGTTGTCCAAAAGCTAAACTAGCAAGTTAAGACATCCAAGAACACAAAAAAGAGTATAACGGTCTATTTTGATGCCTTAGGAATGCTCAATTCTATGCATAGCAAGTTTTTCATGTTTCGTGTCATTTTGAACTTAGCTTGGTCTATTGGCTTCTTACCCAACGAAACGTTCTCCAAAAGCTAAACTAGCAAGTTAACAATTCTAAGAAACACTAAATTAGAGTATAACGGTCTGTTTGATGTTTAGGAATGCTGAATTCTATGCATAGATAAGTTTTTCACGTTTCGTGCCATTTTGAACCGAACTTGGTCTATTGGCTTCTTTACCAAACGAAACGTTGTCCAAAAGCTAAACTAGCAAGTTAAGACTTCTAAGAACACTAAATAGAGTATAACAGTTCATTTTGATGCCTTAGGAATGCTCAATTCTATGCATGCGCAAGTTTTCCATGTTTCTTGCAATTTTGAACTTAACTTGGTCTATTGGCTTCTTTACCAAACGAAACGTTGCCCAAAAGCTAAACTAGCAAGTTATGACTTCTAAGAACACTAAATAGAGTATAACGGTCATTTTGATGCTTTAGGAATGCTTAATTCTATGCATAGACAAGTTTTTCACGTTTCGTGCAATTTTCAACTTAACTTGGTCTATTGGCTTATTTACCTAACGAAACGATGTCCAAAAGCTAAACTAGAAAGTTAGACTTCTAAGAACACTAAATTGAGTATAACGGTCCATTTCGATGCCTTAGGAATGCTCAATTCTATGCATAGACAAGTTTTTCAACGTTTCGTGCAATTTTGAACCTTAACTTGTACTATTGGCTTCTTTACCTGACGAAACGATGTTTAAAAGCTAAACTAGCAAGTTAAGACGTCTAAGAACACTAAGTGGAGCATAACGGTCCATTTTGATGCCTTAGGAATGCTCAATTCTATGCATGGATAAGTTTTTCACGTTTCGTGCCATTTTGAACTTAACTTGGTCTATTGGCTTCTTTACCTAACGAAACGATGTCCAGAAGCTAAACTAGCAAGTTAAGACTTCCAAGAACACTAAAAAGAGTATAACGGTCCATTTTGATGCCTTAGGAATGCTCAATTCTATGCATGGATAAGTTTTTTCACGTTTCGTGCCATTTTGAACTTAACTTGGTCTATTGGCTTCTTACCTAACGAAACGATGTCTAGAAGCTAAACTAGCAAGTTAAGACTTTTGAGAACACTAAAAAGAGTATAACGGTCCATTTTGATGCCTTAGGAATGCTCAATTCTATGCATTACAAGTTTTTCATGTTTCGTGTCATTTTAAACTTAACTTGGTCTATTGGCTTCTTTACCTAACGAAACATTGTCCAAAAGCTAAACTAGTAAGTTAAGACTTCTAAGAACACTAAATAGAGCATAACGGTCCATTTTGATGCCTTAGGAATGCTCAATTCTATGCATGGACACGTTTTTCACGTTTCGTGCAGATTTGAACTTAACTTGGTCTATTGGCTTCTTTACCTAACAAAACGCTGTCCAAAAGTTAAACTAGCAATTTAAGACTTCCAAGAACGCAGAAAAGAGTATAACGGTCTATTTGATGCCTTAGGAATGCTCAATTCTAGGCATGGCAAGTTTTTCATGTTTCGTGTCATTTTGAACTTAGCTTCGTCCATTGGCTTCCTTACCTAACGAAACGCTGTCGAAAAGCTAAACTAGAAAGTTATGACTTCTAAGAACACTAAATAGAGTATAACGGTCCATTTTGATGCTTTAGGAATGCTCAATTCTATGCATAGACAAGTTTTTCACGTTTCGTGCAATTTTGAACATAACTTGGTCTATTGGCTTCTTTACCTAACGAAACGTTGTCCAAAAGCTACACTAGTAAGTTATGACTTCTAAGTACACTAAATAGAGTATAACGGTCCATTTTGATGCTTTAGGAATGCTCAATTCTATGCATAGACAAGTTTTTCACGTTTCGTGCAATTGGGAACTTAACTTGGTGTATTGGCTTCTTTACCTAACGAAACGGATGTCCAAAAGCTAAACTAGCAAGTTAAGACATCCAAGAACACTAAAAAGAGTATAACGGTCTATTTTGATGCCTTAGGAATGCTCAATTCTATGCATAGCAAGTTTTTCATGTGTCATGCAATTTTGAACTTAACTTGGTCTATTGGCTTCTTTACCAAACGAAACGTTGTCCAAAAGCTAAACTAGCAAGTTAAGACATCCAAGAACACTAAAAAGAGTATAACGGTCTATTTTGATGCCTTAGGAATGCTCAATTCTATGCATAGCAAGTTTTTCATGTTTCGTGTCATGTTGAACTTAGCTTGGTCTATTGGCTTCTTTACCCAACGAAACGTTCTCCAAAAGCTAAACTAGCAAGTTAACACTTCTAAGAACACTAAATAGAGTATAACGGTCTGTTTTGATGCTTAGGAATGCTCAATTCTATGCATAGATAAGTTTTTTCACGTTTCGTGCCATTTGAACCGAACTTGGTCTATTGGCTTCTTTACCAAATGAAACGTTGTCGAAAAGCTAAACTAGCAAGTTAAGACTTCTAAGAACACTAAATAGAGTATAACAGTTCATTTTGATGCCTTAGGAATGCTCAATTCTATGCATGCGCAAGTTTTCCATGTTTCATGCAATTTTGAACTTAACTTGGTCTATTGCCTTATTTACCTAACGAAACGATGTCCAAAAGCTAAACTAGCAAGTTAAGACTTCTAAGAACACTAAATTGAGTATAATGGTCCATTTCAATGCCTTAGGAATGCTCAATTCTATGCATAGACAAGTTTTTCACGTTTCATGCAATTTGAACATAACTTGGTCTATTGGCTTCTTCACCTAACGAAACGTTGTCCAAAATCTACACTAGTAAGTTATGACTTCTAAGAACCACTAAATAGAGTATAACGGTCCATTTTGATGCTTAGAAATGCTCAATTCTATGCATAGACAAGTTTTTCACGTTTCGTGCAATTTTGAACTTAACTTGTACTATTGGCTTCTTTACCTAACGAAACGATGTTTTAAAAGCTAAACTAGCAAGTTAAGACGTCTAAGAACACTAAGTGGAGCATAACGGTCCATTTTGATGCCTTAGGAATGCTCAATTCTATGCATGGATAAGTTTTTCACGTTTCGTGCCATTTTGAGCTTAACTTGGTCTATTGCCTTCTTTACCTAACGAAACGATGTCCAGAAGCTAAACTAGCAAGTTAAGACTTCCAAGAACACTAAAAATAGTATAACGGTCCATTTTGATGCCTTAGGAATGCTCAATTCTATGCATGGATAAGTTTTTCACGTTTCGTGCCATTTTGAACTTAACTTGGTCTATTGGCTTCTTTACCTAACGAAACGATGTCCAGAAGCTAAACTAGCAAGTTAAGACTTCCGAGAACACTAAAAAGAGTATAACGTCCATTTTGATGCCTTAGGAATGCTCAATTCTATGCATGACACTAGTTTTTCATGTTTCGTGTCATTTTGAACTTAACTTGGTCTATTGGCTTCTTTACCTAACCAACCGTTGTCCAAAAGCTAAACTCGTAAGTTAAGACTTCTAAGAACACTAAATATTGTATAAACGGTCCATTTTGATGCCTTAGGAATGCTCAATTCTATGCATGGATAAGTTTTTCACGTTTCGTGCCATTTTGAACTTAACTTGGTCTATTGGCTTCTTTACCTAACGAAACGATGTCTCAGAAGCTAAACTAGCAAGTTAAGACTTCCAAGAACACTAAAAAGAGTATAACAGTCCATTTTGATGCCTTAGGAATGCTCAATTCTATGCATGATAAGTTTTTCACGTTTCGTGCAATTTTGAACTTAACTTGGTCTATTGGGTTCTTTACCTAACGAAACAATGTCCAAAAGCTAACGTAGCAGGTTAAGACTTCTAAGAACACTAAATAGAGCATAACGGGTCCATTTTGATTCCTTAGGAATGCTCAATTCTATGCATGGACAAGTTTTTCACGTTTCGTGCCATTTTGAACTTTACTTGGTCTATTAGCTTCTTTACCTAACGAAACGTTGTCCAAAAGCTAAACTAGCAAGTTAAAACTTCTAAGAACACTAATAGAGCATAGCAGTCCATTTTGATGCCTTAGGACTGCTCAATTCTATGCATAGACATGTTTTTTCACGTTTCGTGCCATTTGGAACGTAACTTGGTCTATTGGCTTCTTTACCTAACGAAACGATGTCCAAAAGCTAAACTAGCAATTTAATACTTCAAAGAACACTAAATAAAGTATAACGGTCTATTTTGATTGCCTTAGGAATGCTCAATCCTATGCATGCGCAACTTTCCATGTTTCGTGCAATTTTGAACTTAACTTGGTCTATTGGCTTCTTTACTAACGAAACGTTGTCCAAAAGCTAAGCTCGCAATTTAAGACTTCTTAGAACACTAAATAGAGTATAACGGTCCATTTTGATGCCTTAGGAATGCTCAATTCTATGCATGGCAAGTTTTTCATGTTTCGTGTCATTTTAAACTTAACTTGGTCTATTGGCTTCTTTACCTAACGAAACATTGTCCAAAAGCTAAACTAGTAAGTTAAGACTTCTAAGAACACTAAATAGAGCATAACGGTCCATTTTGATTCCTTAGGAATGCTCAATTCTATTGCATGGACACGTTTTTCACGTTGCGTGCAGATTTGAACCTTAACTTGGTCTATTGGCTTCTTTACCTAACGAAACGTTGTCCAAAAGCTAAACTAGCAATTTAAGACTTCCAAGAACACTGAAAAGAGTATAACGGTCTATTTTGATTCCTTGGGAATGCTCAATTCTAGGCATGGCAAGTTTTCATGTTTCGTGTCATTTTGAACTTAGCTTCGTCCATTGGCTTCCTTACCTAACGAAACGCTGTCGAAAAGCTAAACTAGCAAGTTATGACTTCTAAGAACACTAAATAGAGTATAACGGTCCATTTTGATGCTTTAGGAATGCTCAATTTCTATGCATAGACAAGTTTTTCACGTTTCGTGCAATTTTGAACATAACTTGGTCTATTGGCTTCTTTACCTAACGAAACGTTGTCCAAAAGCTACACTAGTAAGTTATGACTTCTAAGAACACTAAATAGAGTATAACGGTCCATTTTGATGCTGTAGGAATGCTCAATTCTATGCATAGACAAGTTTTTCACGTTTCGTGCAATTGGGAACTTAACTGGGTCTATTGGCTTCTTTACCTAACGAAACGATGTCCAAAAGCTAACTAGCAAGTTAAGACTTGTAAGAACACTAAATTGAGTATAACGGTCCATTTTGATGCCTTAGGAATGCTCAATTCTATGCGTAGACAAGTTTTTCACGTTTCGTGCAATTGTGAACTTAACTTGGTCTATTGGCTTCTTTACCTAACGAAACGATGTTTAAAAACTAAACTAGCAAGTTCAGAATTCTAAGAACACTAAATAGAGCATAACGGTCCATTTTGATGCCTTAGGAATGCTCAATTCTATGCATGGACAAGTTTTTTCACGTTTCGTGCCATTTCGAACTTAACTTGGTCTATTGGCTTCTTTACCTAACGAAACGTTGTCCAAAAGCTAAACTAGCAATTTAAGACTTCCAAGAACACTGAAAAGAGTATAACGGTCTATTTTGATGCCTTAGGAATGCTCAATTCTAGGCATGGCAAGTTTTTCATGTTTCGTGTCATTTTGAACTTAGCTTCGTCCATGGCATCCTTACCTAACGAAACGCTGTCGAAAAGCTAAACTAGCAAGTTATGACTTCTAAGAACACTAAATAGAGTATAACGGTCCATTTTGATGCTTTAGGAATGCTCAATTCTATACATAGACAAGTTTTTCACGTTTCGTGCAATTTTGAACATAACTGGTCTATTGGCTTCTTTACCTAACGAAACGTTGTCCAAAAGCTACACTAGTAAGTTACGACTTCTAAGAACACTAAATAGAGTATAACGGTCCATTTTAATGCTTTAGGAATGCTCAATTCTATGCATAGACAAGTTTTTCACGTTTCGTGCAATTGGAACTTAACTTGGTCTATTGGTTTCTTTACCTAACGAAACGATGTCCAAAAGCTAAACTAGCAAGTTAAGACTTCCAAGAACACTAAATTGAGTAGAACGGTCCATTTTGATGCCTTAGGAATGCTCAATTCTATGCGTAGACAAGTTTTTCACGTTTCGTGCAATTTTGAACTTAACTTGGTCTATTGGCTTCTTTACCTAACGAAACGATGTTGAAAAACTAAACTAGCAAGTTAAGACTTCTAAGAACACTAAATAGAGCATAACGGTCCATTTTGATGCCTTAGGAATGCTCAATTCTATGCATGGACAAGTTTTTCACGTTTCGTGCCATTTCGAACTTAACTTGGTCTATTGGCTTCTTTACCTAACGAAACGATGTCCAGAAGCTAAACTAGCAAGTTAAGACTTCCAAGAACACTAAAAATAGTATAACGGTCCATTTTGATGCCATAGGAATGCTCAATTCTATGCATGGCAAGTTTTTCATGTTTCGTGTCATTTTGAACTTAACTTGGTCTATTGGCTTCTTTACGTAACGAACCGTTGTCCAAAACCTAAAATCACAAGTTAAGACTTGTAAGAACACTAAATAGAGGATAACGGTCCATTTTGCCGCCTTGGGAATGCTCAATTCTATGCATAGACATGTTATTCACGTTTCGTGCCATTTGGAACTTAACTTGGTCTATTGGCTTCTTTACCTAATGAAACGATGTCTAAAAGCTAAACTTAGCAATTTAATACTTCCAAGAACACGAAATAAAGTATAACGGTCTATTTTGATGCCTTAGGAATGCTCAATTCTATGCATGCGTAAGTTTTCCATGTTTCGTGCAATTTTTGAACTTAACTTGGTCTATTGGCTTCTTTACCTAACGAAACGTTGTCCAAAAGCTAAACTAGCAATTTAAGACTTCTAAGAACACTAAATAGAGTATAATGGTCCATTTTGATGCCTCAGGAATGCTCAATTCTATTGCCTGGCAAGTTTTTCATGTTTCGTGTCATTTTAAACTTAACTTGGTCTATTGGCTTCTTTACCTAACGAAACGTTGTCCAAAAGCTAGACTAGCAAGTTAAGACTTCCAAGAACACTAAAAAGAGTATAACGGTCTATTTTGATGCCTTAGGAATGCTAAATTCTATGAGTGGCAAGTTTTCCATGTTTCGTGCCATTTTGAACTTAACTTGGTCTATTGGCTTCTTTACCTCGCGAAACATTGTCCAAAAGCTAAACTAGCAAGTTAAGTCTTCTAAGAACACTAAATAGAGTATAACGGTCCACTTTGATGCATTAGGAATGCTCAATTCTATGCGTAGACAAGTTTTTCACGTTTCGTGCAATTTAGAACTTAACTTGGTCTATTGGCTTCTTACCTAACGAAACGATGTCCAAAAGCTAAACTAGCAAGTTAGGACATCTAAGAACACTAAATAGAGTGTAACGGTCTATTTTGATGCCTTAGGAATGCTCAGTTCTATGTGCATGTGCAAGTTTTCCATGTTCCGTGCAATTTTGAACTTAACTTGGTCTATTGGCTTCTTTACCCAACGAAACGTTGTCCAAAAGCTAAACTAGCAAGTTAAGATATCTAAGAACATTAAATAGAGTATAACGGTCCATTTTGATGTTTTAGGAATGCTCAATTCTATGCGTGGCAAGTTTTTCATGTTTCGTGTCATTATGAACTTAACTTGGTCTATTGGCTTCTTTACCTAACGAAACGTTGCACAAAAGCTAAACTAGCAAGTTAAGACTTCAAAGAAACACTAAATAGAGCATAACGGTCCATTTTGATGCCATAGGAATGCCCAATTCGATGCATGGACATGTTTTTCATGTTTCGTGCAATTTTGAACTTAACTTGGTCTATTGGCTTCTTTACCTAACGAAACGATGTCCAAAAAGCTAAAGTAGCATGTTAAGACTTCTAAGAAAACTAAATAGAGTATAACGGTCCATTTTGATGCCTTAGGAATTGCCCAATTCTATGCTTGGACAAGTTTCTCACATTTCGTGCCATTTTGAACCTAACTTGGTCTAATGGCTTCTTTACATAACGAAACGATGTCCAAAAGCTAAACTAGTATGTTAAGACTTCTAAGAACACTAAATAGGGTTATAACGGTCCATTTTAATGCCTTAGGAATGCTCAATTTATGCATGCGCAAGTTTTCCATGTTTCGTAATTTTGAACTGAACTTGGTCTATTGGCTTCTTTACCTAACGAAACGTTGTCCAAAAGCTAAACTAGCAAGTTATGACTTCTAAGAACACTAAATAGAGCATAACGGTCCATTTTGATGCCTTAGGAATGCTCAATTCTATGCATGGATAAGTTTTTCACAATTCGTGCCATTTTGAACTTAACTTGGTCTATTGGCTTCTTTACCTAACGAAACGATGTCCAGAAGCTAAACTAGCAATTTGAGACTTCCAAGAACACTAAAAAGAGTATAACGGTCCATTTTGATGCCTTAGGAATGCTCAATTCTATGCATGCGCAAGTTTAGCATGTTTCGTGCAATTTTGAACTTAACTTCGTCTATTGGCTTCTTTACCTAACGAAACGTTGTCCAAAAAGCTAACTAGCAAGTTATGACTTCTAAGAACACTAAATAGAGTATAACGGTCCATTTCGATGCCTTAGGAATGCTCAATCCTATGCATAGACAAGTTTTTCACGTTTCGTGCCATTTTGAACTTAACTTGGTCTATTGGCTTCTTTACCTAACAAAACGATGTCCAGAAGCTAAACTAGCAATTTGAGACTTCAAGAACACTAAAAAGAGTATAACGGTCCATTTTGATGCCTTAGGAATGCTCAATTCTATGCATGCGCAAGTTTACCATGTTTCGTGCAATTTTGAACTTAACTTCGTCTATTGGCTTCTTTACCTAACGAAACGTTGTCCAAAAGCTAAACTAGCAAGTTATGACTTCTAAGAACACTAAATAGAGTATAACAGTCCATTCGATGCCTTAGGAATGCTCAATCCTATGCATAGACAAGTTTTTCACGTTTCGTGCAATTTGAACTTAACTTGTACTATTGGCTTCTTTACCTAACGAAACCATGTCCAAAAGCTAAACTAGCAAGGTTAAGACATCTAAGAACACTAAATAGAGCATAACGGTCCATTTTGATGCCTTAGGAATGCTCAATTCTATGCATGGATAAGTTTTTCACGTTCGTGCCATTTTGAACTTAACTTGGTCTATTGGCTTCTTACCTAACGAAACGATGTCCAGAAGCTAAACTAGCAATTTGAGACTTCCAAGAACACTAAAAAGAGTATAACGGTCCATTTTGATGCCTTAGGAATGCTCAATTCTATGCATAGCGCAAGTTTACCATGTTTCGTGCAATTTTGAACTTAACTTCGTCTATTGGCTTCTTTACCTAACGAAACGTTATCCAAAAGCTAAACTAGCAAGTTATGACTTCTAAGAACACTAAATAGAGTATAACAGTCCATTTCGATGCCTTAGGAATGCTCAATCCTATGCATAGACAAAGTTTTTCACGTTTCGTGCAATTTTGAACTTAACTTGTACTATTGGGCTTCTTTACCTAACGAAACCATGTCCAAAGCTAAACTAGCAAGTTAAGACCATCTAAGAACACTAAATAGAGCATAACGGTCCATTTTGATGCCTAGGAATGCTCAATTCTATGCATGAAAGTTTTTCACGTTTCGTGCAATTTTGAACTAACTTGGTCTATTGGCTTCTTTACCTAACGAAACGATGTCCAAAGCTAAACTAGCAATTTGAGACTTCAAGAACACTAAAAGAGTATAACGGTCCATTTTGATGCCTTAGGAATGCTCAATTCTATGCATGCGCAAGTTTACCATGTTTCGTGCAATTTTGAACTTAACTTGTCTATTGGCTTCTTTACCTAACGAAACGTTGTCAAAAGCTAAACTAGCAAGTTAGACTTCTAAGAACACTAAATAGAGTATAACAGTCCATTTTGATGCCTTAGGAATGCTCAATCTATACATAGACAAGTTTTTCACGTTTCGTGCAATTTTGAACTTAACTTGTACTATTGGCTTCTTTACCTAACGAAACCATGTCCAAAAGCTAAACTAGCAAGTTAAGACATCTAAGAACACTAAATAGAGCTAACGGTCCATTTTGATGCCTTAGGAATGCTCAATTCTATGCATAGATAAGTTTTTCACGTTTCGTGCCATTTTGAACTTAACTTGGTCTATTGGCTTCTTTACCTAACGAACGTTGTCCAAAAGCTAAACTAGCAAGTTAGGACTTCTAAGAACACTAAATAGAGTATCACGGTCCATTTTGATGCCTTGGGAATGCTCAATTCTATGCATGGCAAGTTTTTCATGTTCATGCAATTGTGAACTTAACTTGGTCTATTGGCTTCTTACCTAACGAAACGTTGTGCAAAACCTAAACTAGAAATTTAATACTTCTAAGAACACTAAATAGAGCGTAACGGTCCATTTTGATGCCTTAGGAATGCTCAATTCTATGCATGGCAAGTTTTCACGTTTCGTGCATTTTGAACTGAACTTGGTCTATTGGCTTCTTTACCTAACGAAACGATGTCCAAAGCTAAACTAGCAAGTTGAGACTTCAAGAACACTAAAAGAGTATAACGGTCCATTTTGATGCCTTAGGAATGCTCAATTCTATGCATGCGCAAGTAAGTTTCACGTTTCGTGCAATTTTGAACTTAACTTCGTCTATTGGCTTCTTTACCTAACGAAACGTTGTCCAAAAGCTAAACTAGCAAGTTAGGACTTCTAAGAACACTAAATAGAGTATAACGGTCCATTGATGCCTTAGGAATGCTCAATCTATCATAGACAAGTTTTTCACGTTTCGTGCAATTTTGAACTTAACTTGTCTATTGGCTTCTTTACCTAACGAAACATGTCCAAAAGCTAAACTAGCAAGTTAGACATCTAAGAACACTAAATAGAGCATAACGGTCCATTTTGATGCCTTAGGAATGCTCAATTCTATGCATGGACAAGTTTTTCACGTTTCGTGCCATTTTGAACTTAACTTGGTCTATTGGCTTCTTTACCTAACGAAACGATGTCCAAAGCTAAACTAGCAATTTAGACTTCTAAGAACACTAAAAGAGTATAACGGTCCATTTGATGCCTTAGGAATGCTCCATTCTATGCATGCGCAAGTTTCATGTTTCGTGCAATTTTGAACTTAACTTCGTCTATTGGCTTCTTTACCTAACGAAACGTTGTCCAAAAGCTAAACTAGCAAGTTAGGACTTCTAAGAACACTAAATAGAGTATAACGGTCCATTTCGATGCATTAGGAATGCTCAATCCTATGCATAAACAAGTTTTTCACGTTTCGTGCCATTTTGAACTTAACTTGGTCTATTGGCTTCTTACCTAACGAAACGTTGTCCAAAAGCTAAACTAGCAAGTTAGGACTTCTAAGAACACTAAATAGAGTATCACGGTCCATTTTTGATGCCTTGGGAATGCTCAATTCTATGCATGGCAAGTTTTCATGTTCCATGCAATTGTGAACT